>NC_081567.1:9943283-9955266 GCF_022355385.1 Mustela nigripes | reverse complement strand
CTCTGTCAAATAAATGAATAAAATCTTTAAAAAAAAAAAAAAAAAGAGAGATTTGATTTATTTATTTGACAGAGAGAGATGGAATTAAAGGGGGGGGGGTAGGAGAAGGAGAAGCAGGCTTCCCGCTGAGTGGGGATCCCGATGCAGGGCTCGATCCCAGGACCCCGGGATCATGACCCGAGCAGAAGGCAGACGTTTAACGACTGAGCCACCCAGGCACCTCTAGTATATACATTTTTTTAAAGAAATCTCTATGCCCAAGGTGGGGCTCAAACTCACGACCCTGAGATCCAGAGTAGCGCGTTCTACCAGCTGAGCCAGCCAGGTGCCCCTAGATTTATTTTTAATTCATGCTTCCAGGAAAAATAAATTTGGAAAGCTCGTTACTCGCTCTTAAAGGACAAATGTATAAATAACACAAAAATCACACTCTTCGGCAACGCTCCACACCTCGGAATATTTTGACCCGATTTCCTTATTTTATGAAATTGAGGACTAGAGTTCATCTTCTGAGGGTCTTGAGAGGCTAGAAACCAAGGTGGAGAGTCGCCTGGGGGCGCCGGGCTGGCTCAGTCCTGAGACTCTGGCTGTCGGGGTTGTGAGTTCGAGCCCTACATGGGGTGTAGGATTACTAAAAATGTACATAAATAAATAAACTTAAAAAAAAAAAAAAGAGTTGCCAGGGAGTAAGGGGGAGGTTAGTAAAAGGGAAGCCCCCCCCTCCCCCATCTGGGTGGGCTCCTCGGACGTGGGCCGCGTGTCAGGGCAGGGCTGGCTGTGGAACTGACCTTAGCCTTGCTTGACGGGAGAAGCCACCTCAGCCTAAGCCCTCATGCCACCTGGTCATACTCCAGTTGTGTGTTAAAATGTGGGTTCGGGAGGCGCCTGGGTGGCTCAGTCATTAAGCCTCTGCCTTCAGCTCAGGTCCTGATCTCAGGGTCCTGGGATCGAGCCCCACATTGGGCTCCCTGCTCAGCGGGGAGCCTGCTTCCCCTCCACCACTCCCCCTGCTTGTGTTCTTTCTCTCTCAAATAAATAAATAAAATCTTAAAAAAAAAAATAATGTGGGTTCGGCTGTTTGTCTTCCCACCCTCTGCATGCTGCTTGCCGAGGGGGTGGGGGTCGGGGGTGGCTGGAGGGGACACCTGCCCACGGGGGCCTCAGCTTTTCAGCCTTGAAGCCACAGCCCAGGGAGCCAGGGCTGGGGAAGAACCCGTGAACCCTGTTTCCCCAGGACGCCCCCTCCCAAAGTTCTCCAGAGCACTCCTTCCTACAGCCCAGCCAGATAGAGGCCCCAGACATCGGAGAACCCTCACTCCTGCTCCCCCACTTTTGCCTCAGGCGAGGGGATGAGATGACACCTCAGACCCAAGTCCCAGGGTGTCTGGGACCCTGGAGGGGGCGTCTTTCTAACGATAAAGGTCAGTAGGGTGAGTCGGTCCTGTAGCCTCTGGGGCTCAGCCTCTGTAGAATCCCGGTGCTGCCGCCGTCTTTGCAACCTTGCACGATGTCGTGCACGGCTCCGTGCCTCAGTTTCCCTCTCTGGGGGAGTGAAATGAGACAGCATTTTCTCCGGAGTTCACAGGGCACCTGGCACGCTGGGAGTGCTCTGTAAGACAGCGACTACGCTCTCTGGCGCTCTCTGAGTGGGGGTTCACCCGGGGTGTATGCCAGAGGCCGGGAACCCAGGGGCAGGGCTCCCTGAGACGGAACATTCCAGAGCACCAGAAACGCTTACCAGCCCCAGCCAGGCAGGCCGTCCAAAGGCCCCCAGGGTGATTCACTCACCCCCCGGGGCCTGATGTCAGCCCCCACCTGGAGCCCTGGTCCTCATTAGCACCGTGGCTGGGTCCTCAGCTCCTGCTTGTCCCCCGCTTGTCTCTCTCCTGTGCCCTGTGCTCCAGTCCGAATGTCACTCCCTGGCCCTGCCACCAGCCCCCAACTTCCAGCCGCTGGGGTGGCAGGTGGGCGGGGGGGCTGTGGGTAGCCTTGGCCTCTCCTCCTCCCTCCCCTGAGCCCCGGCTGGCCGGAGCAAACTGCCAGGCCCCTGGCAGGACTGATTCTAGTAGATTCCCAGATGGTCCTTTTAAGCCTGGAGTTCTCGACTTCCTGTTTGGTTTTAGGTCAGCAGTTCCTAAACCAGAACTTTCTTTCCCATAAAAAGTATTTCTTCAGGTTACTGACACTGTTACGCCACGGTGAAAACCAGGGGAATGTGGGACATTTTTTTAAAATTAGGATCAAAATGAAAATGAAGGTCTGCTCAGGGAAGAAGTCGGATTTTAGAGCTCTGGTCTGGCCTGGTGAGCCGGGTTCAAATCCCCCACCCGCCCCCAGCACTTGCTGGCTGCCTGGCTTTGGACACACGGTTCATGGCCTCCATGCGCTGCTCTTACATAACAAACACAGGAATAAGGATTTCTTCGCTAATGACATGTAGAGATGAAATAAAATATCACAGGAAATGGCTTCTTTTTTTCTTTTTTAATTTTTTAATATATTTTATTTATTTATTTGACAGACAGAGATCACAAGTAGGCAGAGAGGCAGAGAGAGAGGGAGAAGCAGGCTCCCTACTGAGCAGAGAGCCCGATACGGGGCTCGATCCCAGGACCCTGAGATCATGACCTGAGCCGAAGGCAGAGGCTTAACCCACTGAGCCACCCAGGCGCCCCATGGCTTCTTTTTTAAAAAAAATATTTTATTTACTTATTTGACAGAGAGAGAGTGACAGCAACAGAGAGAACATACGGGCGCCTGGGTGGCTCAGTGGGTTAAGCCTCTGCCTTCGGCTCACGTCATGATCCCAGAGTCCTGGGATCGAGCCCCGCATCAGGCTCTCTGATCGGCAGGGAGTCTGCTTCCTCCTCTCTCTCTGCCTCTCTGCCTATTTGTGATCTCTATCTGTCAAATCAATACATAAATTTTTTTTAAAGATTTTATTTATTTTATTTGACAGAGAGAGATCACAAGTAGGCAGAGAGGCAGGCAGAGGGAGAGAGGAGGAAGCAGGCTCCCCGCTGAGCAGAGGGCCCGATATGGGGCTCGATCCCAGGACTCTGAGATCATGACCTGAGCCGAAGGCAGCAGCTTAATCCACTGAGCCACCCAGGCGCCCCAATAAATACAATCTTTAAAAAAAAAAAGAGAGAGAGAGAGAGAACACAAGCCAGGGGAGTGGGAAAAGCAGACTGCCCACTGAGCAGGTAGCCGGATTCGGGACTCAATCCCAGGACCCCAGGATCATGACCTGAGCCGAAGGCAGACGCTTAATGACTGAGCCACCCAGGCGCCCCCAGAAGTGGCTTCTAGCACACATCCAGCAGAGAAGAAACACTCAGTGTCCAAAGAAACAGAATTCCTCCCCTCCCAGGGCCACTCAGCTCATCCCCAGTGAGAATGGGTCAGGGGTTCCCTGCCACCTGCTCCAACTTTCTCTCCCATCAAGGTTGAACAGAGAGGTCAGAAGAGAGAATAAGACCGAGGGAGAAGCGAACGTTCAGGGGGAAATAATTGGTGGAGAAATTGTTTGAAGAGAAGGTGTCAGAAGGACTAAGGGGAAAAAAAAGTCTCGGAGTTTCCAAGAAGCAACGCCGAGCATCGATCTGAATCCTCTAATGATAATTATGAAAGAAATCTGCATTGTTTACCCGTAATTTCCACACCTTTGGAAGGAGCGTGATTGGACAAAGGACCCACTGCTAGGGTCTCCATCACTCCTGATGGGAGTTTCTTGGGGTTCTTGAAAAAAATCTGTAACGCATTTTGCTAAGTGCAAGAAGCCGGTCTGAAAAGGCCACGTGCCCTTTGATTCGAACTGTATGACATCCCGGCAGAGGCAAGACCGTGCAGAACATGCAGAGATTAGTGGTTGCTGTGGCTGCGTAGGGAGGAGGAGGTGGGAGGCATGCACAGGCGAGCAGGTGATTTTTAGGGCGGGGAAGCTATTCTGGATGATACTGAAATGGGGGGTTATGCGACATTATGCGCGTCTCAAGACCCATAAAACTGAAGGTAAAGGGGGAACCTTAATGCAAACGATGGATCTCAGTCAATACAAATGTACTGATGCTGGTTCAGTATACTGAGAGTATACAGAGAGAGAGAGCGAGAGAGAGAGAGCGCACAAGCAGGCAGAGAGGCAGGCAGAAGCGGAGAGAGAAGCAGGCTCCCGGCCGAGCAAGGAGCCTGATGTAGGACTCGATCCCAGGACCCTGAGATCATGACCTGAGCCAAAGACAGCGGCTTAACCCACTGAGCCACCCAGGCGCCCCTAAACCCAAGCATTTCTTAAAAAAAAAAAAAATTGTAATAGACGTTCCATATTCACCTGAGATATTACTAATGGGGGAAACTGTGTGCCAGGAGAGGGGGGGTCTGTGGGACCTGTTCTACCCCTGTACGATCTGCTTAATTTTCTGATAATCCAAAACCATTCTGTAAAATGCTGTCTATGAATTCCAGTATTTTCCAGTATTGGACCCTGGCGACAGGGAACCCTGACAGCTTATCACTGATTAGCCCGAGTGGTCCCAGACAAGCCCCTTGCCCCTCTGAGCCCGAGTTTCCTCTTCCTTAAAAGGTGGCTCAGTCAGTTGAGCATCTGCCTTCTGCTCGGGTCAGGATCCCAGGGTGCTGGGATCAAGCCCCTGGTTGGGTTCCCTGCTGGGGAGGAGCGGTTGAGTGTCTCCCTCTCCCTCTGCCCCTCCTGCTCATGTACTCTTTCTCACTCTAATTAATAAATAAAATTTAAAAAAAATGTTTTAAAGGAGCGCATTGGGCCAGATTATCTCTAAAGTCAGCCTCTGCCAATGACAACCTTGGACTTGAACGACATTTTGGAAGGATAGCAGAGTGACAGTCTGGGTGTCTCAGGAAACAGCCCCATGAGTCAAGTTCAGGGGATGTGCACCGCCCCTGGTTCAGTTCCTAGAATGCCAGGAAGGTCTAGAAAATGCCCAGTCTCCCGCCTGGGTCACCTTGATGGGCCAATTCCAACTTCCTCCAAATACCACGCGGGAGGCGACAGCAACCAAAGCACTAAATTGCCTCTGGTCCCCTCCAGCAGGCGGGGGTTTCTTCCCTCCTGGGCTCGGCCTAGAAGCTCATATTTTATTCATGAAAATTGGAGGCCCGGGGAGGCCTCGGGCATAAACAGGATGTAAATATTTGTGGGCGGTGGGGGAGAGGTGGTATTGGAGCTGGGGCTGCCCGGAGCGGGGACCTCGGGACGCTGTGCAGTGGGGACCCGCCCACCTCCAGGTCCTCCGTCGGTCGGGCATGGGGGGCATGTGCTGGCTGCACCCCAGCTTGGAGACCCGGTTTGGGACTCCAGTACCCTCCAAGCGAGACGGGGTGTGGCTGAACCTTCTGGTGGCCCCCCCCAGCCCAAGCCATCCCCCTGATCAACAGCGTTCCTTCATCCCGCCTTTCTGAGTTGGGGACTGGCTTTCTGACACTTGCAGGGGTGCCTAGCCCCCGCTCCAGCCCCTCACCTGCCCTCCCAGCACCTGGACACCCTTTGTCTCAGCTCTGCGGAGCTCTGGCCGTCCCCAAGGCTGTACCTTTGCTTCACTCGCTGCTGCTCCTGCGGTGAACTTACATCTTTGAGCTTTGACTTGTCTTGGAGACCCCCTCTCCCCCTGGTTGCGTGGACTACACCCTTTTCTGGAACCTGGGGCCAGCAGTACCCCTGGGGCTCAACCAGGAGAGTAACGCCCACTCCCTTCTCAGGGCCTGGCCTGGGCATCCTGTCCTCCAAGAAACTTCCTGATGTTTGTCCTCAACGTCTGGGTTCAGAGCCGGTCTGGTCCTCCCACGGCATGTGCCCTGGGGAGCAGAAGCCCTTCCTCGTCTGTATCCCAAATGCCGACAGGGCCCTGACTTTGGACCCGTTCACGAAATACTTGTTGAATAAATGAACGGGGGCGTGGATGGGGGAACGAATCAAGGCATGGCCCGACTGCCACCTGTGTCTCCGGGCATCTGTCTCTTTTTCTTGTCCCCCTGCCCCACTCCACAGCCTGTGTACTACCTCCCCACACCAAGGACGCTCCCTGGGGCAGAATAAGCCATAGTTCTGGTGGAATCTTTGAGGTTATCGAGGATTTCCAAAGTTATACCCTGCACCCCAGCACCTTCGGTGTGGGGCAAACATTTCAATCTGGGAGCCGCACTTTCTTGGAACTGATGCCCTCGGGGCTTCCAGAAGAATGCGGTGTGCAAGTGGGCAAGCTCAGACGAGGCTTCCCTTCCAGATGCCTTCTTCAGATAGGGACACACCCATGCTTGGCTATCTCTGGGATTCAGGGGGAAAAAAATACACCCCCAAGTTGGACGCAAGAGAAGCACCCCGTTTGCAGTGGCGGTGCTGCAGAGATGGTGGGTGTGACGTCACCCGGAGAAGAATGTCCTGGGAGGACTGGTACAGAAAGAATCCTCAAACCGCCTAAGTGAGGTCCCCCCCACCAAGATTTTATTTATTTATTTTTTTGACAGTGAGAACAGGCAGGCAGAGAGGCCTGCAGAGGCAGAGAGAGAATCAGGCTCCCTGCTGAGCTGAGCAGAGCAGGGCTGATCCCAGGACCCTGAGATCATGACCTGAGCCAAAGGCAGCAGCTTAACCCACTGAGCCACCCAGGCGCCCCTAGGTGAGGTTTTTAAAAAGGCAGCCAGTCAACCCCTAATTGATCCTGGGTGGACATGTAGTTTTTCTCTGTTGTAAGGCTTCTTAGCTTAAAGTGGGCTCCCGGATCTAGCTGTCCAAATGCTCCATGACACAGAGAACCCGAGAGGAAGCAAAAGAAAGAAAAAGTCCCACAGAGCATCCTAAAGGGCCTGGGCCAGCACAGGTCTGCAGGGAGAATCCCCACACCCCACCCCTGCGTTTATCCCTTTACTGGGGTCTTAGGACAGAGGTTCGTTCCTGCTTCGTGTCCAGGCCCCCAGACCTATGACGTCGGAACCTTTGTGGTCCCTCCCCTCCCCCAGCCTCAGCATCTGTGTCCCACGCTCTGCTCTGGGTGATTCTATGCAGCCAGGCTGGAGAACCCCTGACCGCTGCTTCCTGAGCCCACACTTGTGTCCTGCCCCCGGCCGAAGCTGAACCACCCCTGACGCAGCAAGACGTCAGATAGGATGATTGACTCCAGGGGCGCCTGGCTCACTCAGTCAGTGGAACTGCGATGCTTGATCTCAGGGTTGTGAGTTCGAGCCCCATGTTGGGTATAGAGATGTCTTTTTTTTTTTTTTTAAGATTTTACTTATTTATTTGACAGAGAGACAGATCACAAGTAGGCAGAGAGAATCAGGCGGGCTGCGGGAACTGAGCAGAGAGCCCGGATGCAGGGCTTGATCCCAGGACTCTGAGGTTAGGACCTGAGCCCAAGGCAAAGGTTCAACCCATTGAGCCATCCAGGCACCTCTGAGCATAGAGATGTCTTAAAAATAAAATCTGAGGGGCGTCTGGATGGCTCAGTGGGTTGAGCATCTGACTGATTTCGGCCTGGGTCATGTCCTCGGGGTCCTGAGATGGGACCCTGGGGCTGGGCTCTGAGCCGGGTGTGGGGCCTGCCTAAGATTGTTTCCTCCTTCTCGCTCGGTCCCTCCCCTTGCTCGCACGAGAAATAAAGAAATCTTAAAAAAATAAATAAATAAAGCGTTGCTAGCAACTGACAAACCGTTCTCCCAAAGAGCTTTACAGTTTGCCCGGAACAGAAAAAACAGGCAAACAGATAAGTCACGGAAAAGAAATAGAAAAAGTCAATGCATTTATTAAAAGGTGCTTATCAAGTAGGTGAAAATTATGAAGCCAATATAACATATTGGCTTAACATGATCTATGTCAACTAACTGGAACTCAAAAACCTGGGGCGGCTGGGTGGCTCAGTGGGTTAAAGCCTCTGCCTTCGGCTCAGGTCATGATCTCAGGGTCCTGGGATTGAGCCCCGCATCAGGCTCCCTGCTCTGTGGGGAGCCTGCTTCCCCCTCTCTCTCTGCCTGCCTCTGCCTACTGGTGATCTCTCTCTGTCAAATAAATAAATAAAATCTTTCAAATAAATAAATAAATAAGTAAAACTTAAAAAGAAAGTGAACATGAAAGCAGTAATGACACATACATACATGTTGTGTTACACACCATGTATGTTACAGCTAATGTGCGCATGTGTGTGTAGATTTGCACACCACATCGACACCCCGGCAGAAACATGCACTCCTGGGGAGCCTGGCCGGCTCTGTCGGTATAGAGCACGCAATTCTTGGTCTTGGGGTTGTAAGTTCTAGCCCCACAATGAGCGCAGAGATGACTTAGAAACAATAAAAAAATCTTTTTTTTTTAAATATTTTATTTATTTATGTGACAGATGAGATCACAAGTAGGCAGAGAGAGAGAGAGAGGAAGGGAAGCAGGCTCCCTGCTGAGCAGAGAGCCCAATCCGGGGCTCGATCCCAGGACCCTGGGATCACGACCCGAGCTGAAGGCAGAGGCTTTAACCCACTGAGCCACCCAGGCGCCCCGTAATCTTTTTTTTTTTTTTTTAAGATTTATTTATTTGGCTGGGCGTGAGAGAGAGCGCACAAGCGGGTCGGGGGGGGGGATAGGAGAGGGAGAAGCAGGCTCCCCGCTGAGCAGGGAGCTCAACACAGGGCTCAGTCCTGGGACCCTAGGATCATGACCTGAACCAAAGGCAGATGCTTAACCGACTGAGCCACCCAAGTGAACCAAAAATAATAAAAAATCTTAAAAACCAGAAGTCGGCACTCCTATCTCGCACGGGCCACTGCCGGAGGGGTAAGTGGACAGAACTGGAATGAGCTGGGTGCTCTGGTCCCGCCTTGTCCCTCAGCAGATGAAGCCGCCACAGAAGGCCAGGGCAGACATGCCGACGAGGACAGGAAGAGGGGCCAGCCCGGACGACTGGACAACCGGAACAGAACTAGAGTAAGGAACCCAAACAGCCTAGCGGTTCAGGCTCCGCAGTGTGCGCCGACAGCCTGGCGGTGCTGCTTGCAGCCCTGGGGTCAGGCCACACAGCAGCACGCAGATCCCATGGTCCCCGGGGTGCTAGGGGAAAATTCTGTGCCCTTTCTTTTCCCCGGGAAGGCAAGGAAGCATGTGGAAGCAATTTTCGAAGTTACCCATTGTGAACATTTAGCAAAACAGCTAAAAAGGACAAACTTTGCATACAGAAGGCACTTAAACAGCACGGGTACTTCCCAAGAAGGACACGTTTGCTCAGGCGTGAGGGATTTCAGCTTGGCCTGGGGCTCCTTGGAAGACCTAGCTCGAAGGGCATCTCCCTGTGGGGCCTGGGCCACTCCGTCAGGTCTCCAGGCGTCGCCTGTCACTTGGGGGACACCTGTACACCTGCCAGGATTCTCGAGTCATGAAGCTCCTGTCAGACTCCCTCTGCGCCACCTGTTGTGGTCAGAAGAGTGCTCCCAGAACAGTGCTCCCAGAGAAGTGCTCCCAGAACAGTGCTTCCGGAACAGTGCTCCCATGGGGCTGGTCCCTTGTGAACTTTCCACGAGGGAGTCGTGTCCCGGCTCCAGAGTGAGGACTGTCCTTGTCCAAGGGGCTTCCCTCTCTGGGATGCCTGTGGAGAGAGGCGGGGCGGAGGTTACCCAGTGACCTCGTTAACCAGAATGACAGCAGCAAGCCACACACTGGGAGACACAAGCCGGACTTGGGGAGAGACTCTAGGAGAGGCGGAGACAGGCCCAGAGGGAGGGGCCTTCGTGGTACGGGTGCCTCCTCTACGGACAGAGTAATGACCTTAACCAAGGCCCCAGGAAGCTCCTGGGGAGGCCAAGATGCCCTCGGAGGCGCAGAGATGACAGCAGCTGCTCAGACGCAGCGAGGAGCATGGCTCTGGGTCAGGCCACCCGGCGGGATCCGGGCTCCGCCTCCCACTCCCCAAAAAAGACCTGGGCTGCCAGGTGCCTCAGTTTCAACATCTGTAACAGGGATGACAACAGCTTCCCAGAGGGCCGTATGGGGTCCGGGTAAAGCCCTTTACCCAGGCCAACTGCTAGTTACTATTACTGAACCTCAGCGGGGCCTGGAGATGGGCACCAGCCTCACATTCCCTCCGGGGACAGCAGGCAGAGAGGCAGCTGTCCAAGGTGGGGAGCTGGGATGCTTGAGCGGCCATCTGTGGCCCGGCCACAAATCTCAGGGGCCCAGGGTTTTCTCATGTGCAATAATAACAGTACTCGACCACGGAGTGGCACTTTACTTTTTATTCTTCTTTTAAAGATTTTTTATTTATTTGAGAGAGAAAGAGCACGAGTAGGAAGAGGGGCAGAGGGAGAGGGACACGCAGGCCCCCCCACTGAGCGCGGAGCCGACGAACACAGGGCTGGATCCCAGGACCCGAGATCATGACCTGAGCTGAAGGCAGACACTTCACCGACTGAGCCACCCAGGCGCCCCGCAATTTGACATTTTGAATTAGGATCATAAAGTTCCCTTGATAGACACTAGTATGTCAAGTTCTCTTAAGCATTTCAAATCCTTAAAAGACCAAATATGTAATGATTATACTTGAGCGCTACGGGAAAATATTAATGTAAAATTTTGACTGACTTCATCACGTCTGTAATTCTGAAACTCCCCGGGATTATTCATTTATTCCAAAAATATTTCTCAATGACACCCGAAACTAAAAGATCATCGTGCGTCGACTCTACTCGAAAGGAAAAAAAAAAAAAAAAGGAAAGAACCCTGATTCTTCTTGCCAAAAATTATCTATCTACCTATCCTCTCCGTCTGCTGAATGCTGCCATGATTCAAGACGCTGCCACAGCAGTGGCTAATATGGAGAAAAATCCTTGCCATCATGAAACATACTCTACCGGGGGACACAAAGCACAATACATACTTAATACATATTTATCAGCTAGAGTTCCATGTTATAGAAGAAAAGGGAAAGCCGGGTAGGGAAGGGACAGGTAAAAGGAAGGAACAGGGAAGCCTCAACGAATAGGTAACACAGAGAAGAATGAGGTTGAGAGCAAGCCACGTGCACATCTGAGGGAAGAGCATTCTAGGCCAAGGAAATAGCAAGTGCAAAGGTCCTGAGGTAGGCATGTGCTAGGCCCTTCTCAGTGAGCGCAAGGAAGCCTTTGTGCCTGGAACGGTGTATGAGGGCAAGGGTGGTAGAAAGAGGTCAGGGAGATGGCCTTGTGCAGGTAAAATGCACGAGGCCCTGTAGGGTTTGGGTTTTTCCCTCTACCTTGATGCCAAATGTTCTGTGAGGATCTGCCTGGAGACCTCCTACTCCATAAGGTCATTCTAATGACCCTAATGAAATCGAAGATTCTCTTGCCTGGAACCTCGCAATTCTTTTTCTATTTCTACCAGTCTGTTAAGTATCTGCGTCTTGACTTCCGCTCGGGTCATGATCTCAGGGTTGTGCAATCAAGGTTGAGTGGTGGAACCTGCTTAAGGTTCTCCCTCTCCCTCTGCCCTTCCCCACCCCCACCTGCTTGTATGAGCTCTAAAAAAAAGAAAAGAAAAGAAAAGTACAAAAGCATATAAAACAGGCTCAGGGCTCAGACCACCCAAGGTAGATCCAAGAGATCCCCCTACTCGCCAAGAGATCTTGGGGACAAAGCTTGACGTCTCTGCCTCGGGTTCCTCTTCTGTGAAGTAGGGGTAGGAGAGAGAAAAGGGAAGAATGGGGGAGAGAACTTTAGTGGTATCCATAATGTTTTCTTTCTTTCTTTTTTTAAGATTTTATTTATTCATTTGACAGAGAGACAGATTACAAGTAGGCAGAGAGGCAGGCAGAGAGAGAGGGAAGCAGGCTCCCTGCTGAGCAGAGAGCCCGATGTGGGGCTCGATCCCAGTTCTCTGAGACCATGACCCAAGCCAAAGGCAGAGGCTTAACCCACTGAGCCACCCAGGCGCCCCAAGACGCAAAAATTTTTTTTTTTTTTAAAGATTTTATTTATTAATCTGACAGAGAGAAATCACAAG
>NC_081567.1:9882882-9943183 GCF_022355385.1 Mustela nigripes | reverse complement strand
GGCTTAACCCACTGAGCCACCCAGGCGCCCCCAAGACGCAAAATTTTAACATCTGTCTTGGTAGATGGGTATATGAATGTTGATATTATTTTCAGTATGTTTCACATGTTTCATAATTTTAAATTTAGAGATAAAAAGATCACAAATCAAAACAAACCCTTCGGGGCGCCTGGGTGGCTCAGTGGGTTAAGCCTCCGCCTTCGGCTCAGGTCATGATCTCGGGGTCCTGGGATCGAGCCCCCTCTCCCTCTGCCCCTCCCCCTTCTTGCACTCTCCTTCTCTCTGTCTAATAAATACATCTTTACAAACAAAAACAAAAACTGGGCCTTGCTGCTTCTACCTAACCTCTCCTGCCCTGCACAGTCTGGCCCCCGCAGGCCCCCTGCCTCTGCAGCCCCGATTCGAGCTCACCCTGGATCCTCTCGTCCCTGTGGACTCGTCAGGTCCTTCAGGCCTTGCCAGGCCACAGGGATGCCGCGGCGACCAGGAGGGAGGGAGCTCCGGTCCGCAGAGAGCTGTCATTCTGGGGGGTGGAAACGAACAGTAAATAAGGCAATAAATCCAGATAATCGTAAGGACAGTGCAGAAATAAACAGGGTCTTGGGGGAGAGAGAGCAATGGGAGACAGGGAGGGCGACGGGGCCACCTTCCAGGCAAAGCCAACAGGCACTCAGCTCCCAGATGCAGGGTTCCAATCTCCGGTCAAACGCCCCCTCCCCAGCAAATCTCTTTCTGACCTCTCAGCTGGGGTGGTACCCCACCGCCGCTCTCCTGCCGAGCATTCAGTGCCCTTTCCAACGCGCTCAACCGCGATTATAATTAAATCGACATAGGACTGGCTGCTTGGTGCCTGTTTCTCTCCCTACAATTTAAGCTCCTTGCGGGTGGAGGCTTGCCCTGTCCACACATCCCGTGCCCATCCTGGTGGCTGGAGGCACTCAGTCATTATTTGTTAAAGATGGAAACCCAGAGTCGGGCTGAGTGATTTCTACCAGATTCCAAATTCCGCAAACATCAACAGAGCGACTCCCAAGGACAAATGTCACCAAAATAACCATCCTTATGGTGTAGATAGGTTTTAGGATATATGCTTTTTTACTACAGAATGAGCCTTTTTTAAAAAAGATTTTATTTATTTATTTGACACAGAGAGAGAGAGAGATCACAAGTAGGCAGAGAGGCAGGCAGAGGGGGGGGGGGAAGCAGGCTCCCCACTGAGCAGAGAGCCCGATGCGGGGCTTGATCCCAGGACCCTGGGATCGTGAACTGAACCAAAGGCAGATGCTTAACCCACTGAGCCACCCAGGCACCCCAAGGATTTTGTTTTCTGTTTTCTCTGCTTTCCGTGTCCTTCCTCTTGGGTATAACTAATTGCCCTCGTACGGTAAGACTCAGGGGGCTTTGCCAAGGTGCAGATTCAATTTCCTGGGATTTTGCCGATTTATTAGGAGAGAAGAGAAGGAATTCATTTTGGCTTGTCCTTGACCTTTCCTTTGGTTTGTTCCTTGACCTGTGGTTTCCCCAACACACCTGGGACCCCCAACGTGGCTGCTGAGCGGCTCTATAGCAATGGACAGAGTTTTTAAGCTCTGAGCTCCGTCTGGGAACAAGTTCAACAAGGCACAGAGCTCAATAAAAAAAAAAAACCTTGTTACAAACAACAACAAGAACAATAAAACCCTATCCCGCAGTTCTGCCCTAAAGGTCACCTCCTTCTCTGATTCACCTCGCATTCCAAGTGTAACAGCGAATTCAGAGTCCTGGGCTTCCTGTAGAGTGGGATTTCGCAAAAAGAACCATGAGGGGTTAAGAATTACACACTGTTTTCTGTATTTACTGAAAATATTTTGTTTTTAAGCTGTGTATGTGGTTGAAGGGGGTGTATGACTAGAAGGAAAATATTAGTATTACCACATGGAAAACATCACAAGGGAAAATCACGAGAAAGATGTTTCAAAGAGAGTTTATGTTTCGAGAAGATTTGTATCTTCTCCTCCAGAGAAGTAAAGGATCTGTGAACAGGGATTTTTGAAACATGCAAGACAGCTCCCTTAGTTCAAAGGAGAGTGGAAGGAGAGTCAACTTCAAGCGTTTTTTTTCCCCCCAAAAATCATGTTAAAGGGGAAAAGAAAAACATTGAGCAACTTCCCCACCTGGAGACTTTAGGAATCGCCACCAGGAGAACAAACTGCTTCAGAATCTGAGTCATTTGCGGTCCCTGCCCAACTGGCATCACGTGTTCCCGTCTCACAGGACACAATTGCAAATTGTGCTCACGGCTTCGAACTCGCTAGCCTGGCTGCGGCACTGGAATGAAATGAGCCATTAGCAGACACGAACTCCGGCGTCTGCTGTGGTCCAGGGGAGGAACCAGGAATCAGGCGGCAGGCACCTCGTTCTCAAGGAGCTGACCCCTCAGGTTGGGAAGAGGACACACAGACTTGACACACTTCACACGAAAATGAGTATAAGAGCAATCATGTCTTCCCCCAAGAAACAGCCGTAATTGGGGAAAGGAAATTGAAAGGTCAGGATAAAAAAACTGGGGACCCCTGGGTGGCTCAGTGGGTTAAGCCTCTGCCTTCGGCTCAGGTCATGATCCCAGGGTCCTGGGATCGAGCCCCACATCGGGCTCTCTGCTCGGAAGGGAGCCTGCTTCCTCCTCTCTCTCTGCCTGCCTCTCTGCCTATTTGTGATCTCTGTCTCTGTCAAATAAATAAATATTTAAAAAAAAAAAAAAACAACCTGATCAGAATCACTTGGGATATAGCCTTTGGAGCCCATGTTTACTTGAATGACTAATCAATCACCCGGAAGACAAGGTCTTCCACCGGTAATGTATAGAGACTTTAACTGGTGATGGAAGGAAAACAGCCAATGGGGTTCAGATCCGGCGCCTGGGGAAAGCAACCCAGTTCCTCACAGCTGATTCAAACTGTTCTGGAAACCGGGATCCCCACTGTTCAGGAAAGACACTCGAATGAGAAGATCTCCAGTGCGCCAGGCCTTGTGCTAAGCATGGGATAGAGGCTAACGGGTCCCAATTCTTACCTTCCATTTGCACATGAAATAATAGTATATATTGTATTAATATAATAATAATAACAATAATAATAAAACCCAGTTTTTCTCCCGACATTATGATGCCATACGGTTAAGTGCACTACAACGGAATTTTACAGGAACTGCTTTGGCAGCCTGGTGGGGAACGGATCCCGGCTCCCCCACTTCCCCCGAATGACTCCGGACACACGACTCCATCACTCTCAAGCCTGTTCCTGCGGACACACCTGAGTACCCGCCCCAGGTCCAACGCACAGTGCGTGGCAGTCACTGTCCATCACGTTTAAGAACCGTTCATCGTTATTCTGACACCTGGGCTAGGTGAGCGAAGACCAGTCCAGCACGGAGGACAGGGGCCCCAACAAGGCTGGAAGCAGTGGTCAGGACGGAGGATCCCGGCAGGACACCGAGTCCCACCTACAGAGGGGCGGCCCCGAGCGCTTCCCACGCCCCCCACGCCCGCCCCGGCATCGGGAGACCCCCCTGACCGCAAGCACCGAGTCCAGCGCGCAGGAGCCCAGCCCGCGGCCGCCGGCGTCTCCACCCGCGATCCGGCCGGCTGGGCGCGGTCAGGTCCCAGGTGTCACCGCCCAGACCGCAGTCCCCGCCCGAGTCCGCCCGCACCAGGGCAGCGGTGGGACGCCCCCCACCCCCGCCCCTCCCCCCCCCCCCGGGATGCCGGGGCGCCCAGAGGGCCTCCGCACAAATCACACAGAGACGAAACCGCCGAATGTCCCTTCCTGGGGCGACCTGCCTTCTCGGAAGTCGATGTGGCAGGGTCTCGCCCTGGGGGTCGCGGCCCCGCGGGGCGCCAGGACTTCCATAGCAACCGGCGTCTCCTAGCCCCGGCCACGCCCATACCCTCTGCGCAGGCGCGGAAGGGGGTGGGTTGGCCCACCGCTTCCGCGTCCGCCCGGCGTCCGCCGGGTGCTAGGGGCGGGGTCTGCGTGATGGCGTCACGGGGGCGGGGCCTCCGGCGCGGGAAGAGGCGGCGGGAGAATGGAGGTGCAGGAGAGCGGCGATGGCGCGGGCGAGCGCGGGGCCCAGGACCCTGCCCCCGCCCCCAGCAAGGGCCCGGGCAGCGCCGGCCACTACGAGCTGCCGTGGTGAGGGCCCAGACCGTGAACGATGGGTGCTCTGGACGGGTGGGTGGGCGAGTTGGCAGGTCGTGGCCCCGGGGGACCCTCGGGGCGGGAGCCCGTTCTCGGGGGTCCCCAGCGGAGCAGGAGGCCCCGGGGGGGCATCGAGTAGATTCGAATTTGCAGAGGGCGAGGGACGCGCGCCGCTGCCCACGCCTGGGCTCAGGAGTGGCCGGTCTGAACTCTGGAAGCGGGGTCTTGGCCCGAGCAGAGCTCACTGTGGTCATAGCTGCCCCCCGGGACCACCCTCGCAGCGCCTGGAGCTGTGTCTGCGGCTGCTCCGACGGCGGGAAGCGTCCGATCGGTTCCGAACTCGGGGTTGTGTGCGGAGGGCGCATCCGGGGTCGCTGAGAGGAGCTGGTGACCTGGAAGGTGACCCGGAAAGTCACCTGCCCGGGGCGGGGGGCACAGGTGTGGTGTGGACGATCCGCTCCGGTCCCACCGCCTCCGCGCGTGGGGATGGTTTTCTCTCCGCCCTCCGTGCGTGCCCACCCCTCCAGCCCACCCCTGTCCTGAGCAGATGCCTAAACCGGGCGCAGTGCAGCTTCCTAGAACATCTGTAGCAGCACCGCTCGGTCCCCCAGCCACTAGCCCCTCAAATCCACTGACAGCCCTAGAATTGCGGCTGGTCCCAGCTGAGATGGTCCCTGAGTGTACAAAACACAGCGGAGTCCCAGGACTTAGTTTTTTAAAAATCTCATTCGTAATTGTTGTATTGATGACATGTTGAAAATGTTAATCTTTCGAATGGATCCGGTTCAAAAAATGATTAGTAAAATTAACTTCCACCTATTTTCTTTTTACTTGTTTTTAAGCATTTTTACTCATTTATTTGAGAGAGAGAGCACGCATATGGGCATGTACAGGGTCAGGGAGGCTTGATCCCAGGACCCTGAGATGATGACCTGAGCCGAAGGCAGATGCCTAACCCACTGAGCCACCCAGGCACCCCTCTTTTTCCTTTTTTTTTTTTTTTTTTTAAGATTTTATTCATTTGACAGAGAGAGAGAGAGAGATCACAAGTAGGGAGAACAGCCGGCGGGGTGGGGGAAGCAGGCTCCCCGCCAAGCAGAGAGCCCGACGTGGGGCTTGATCTCAGGACCCTGAAATCATGACCCGAGCCGAAGGCAGAGGCTTAACCCACTGAGCCATTCAGGCGCCCCTCTGTTTTACTTTTTAATGGGGTCGCCAGCAGGTGTAAAATTACATATGGGGCCTGAGTTACATTTTTTATGCGTGACACTACTTTAAATGCTTAGGATATCTCATTCTACAAAACACACTCTGCTGTCCTCAGCTTCCATTTGATAGGGAAAAAAGAAAGAACAAACCAGTAGATAATGGAGTATCTTTGATGATGACAGGTGGCGTGCGTTAAATGACTCCGATAGTCAGGGAAGGCTTTTGATGAGATGATATTTGAGCAAAGACGGGAGCTCAGGAAGTGCGCCAAGCGGCAACATGGAGAAAGCTTTCAGGCAGGGGGAGCCCTTGTGGAGGCCCCAAAGGACCAGCATGTTTGCCGTGTCCAAGGTCTAGCTCAAATTTCCCCTGACATTCCTAGGTGCAACCCCGGGTTTCTGGAACCTGGTTAGCACTGTAGGAGGATCGTCTCAGCTCTCCGTGCTTGCTGGTAGGGAAGGCCTTTAAAGCAAGAACCATGTCTCGCTCCTTACTGTCCCGTCCACGCTGCCTCCCCCTGAGATCTTGAGCTCCTAGAAAGGACTGAGTATGAACAAGAAACGAGCAGCCACAAGCACGCTCTATCTGCTGGTCTTGGAGGGGAGCTCTTTATTCACCACAGTGTGTGGCAGACAAGCTTCTTTACGCGTAGCTGCTTCTGCCGCGGAACTCGGCCCATAGCCAGTGCAAGCTGAGGGTAAATCAGACTGTCATAAAGGGCAGAGGAAGCGCTGATGGTCAGATTGTTACAAATCGGCTGGCACTTCTGTTCTCCGAGCTAAAGAAAGTCATTTGCTCATAACATGGCTTGCTTATTCATTTGGAGGAGAGAGGTATGGGGGCTCCTGGGCGGCCCAGGGGTTGGAGCATCCGACTCGTGGTTTTGGCTCAGGTCATGAATCTCAGGGTCATGGAATCGAGCCCTGACTTGGGTTTTGAGCTCACTGGGAAGTCTGCTGAGTCGGCTTGAAGGGTCTCTCTCTCTCTCTCTGCCTATCCCCCTATTTGTGTGTGTGCACGTGCTCACTCTCTCTCTCTCTCTCTCTCTCTCTAAAATAAATCTTTGAGAGAGAGAAGTATTGATCTGAGTAAGCCACTAGCCGGTCCACTTCCCATGGCCTTGTAGGATCCCAGGGCAGACCTGTGGTTACTGTCTAGCCAGCCCTGCTGGGCACCTGGCACCAGTCTGCAGAAACGGACAGGTAAGGGATAAGACAGGAGCTCGGCTGCACCCGGGTCTGTCCGATCCGATGGTGTCAGCGCCTCGTGTGCTGAGCTTCTGTTGTGATGGGCGACCATGCTGCCACCCGGCGTCATGGCGCTCCAGATGGCCCGCTCTGGCCCCTCTCCAGCGACAACAGGTGTGTCTCCATGTCTCAGGTTTAAAGGCTTCGGTGCACAATTCTTACGCACTTAACATTTCCATTGGCACTTGGGTTACCTCTTTAAGTTTAAAACCTGCAGCATTTACTGTGCTTAAATTGCACGTGTATAATGTCCCGACAGAGCCCTCGGGAAGGGCCGTTAGTGCTTTGCTCCTGAGCCCTGACGTGAAAATAGTCACGTCACCATCTTTACGCGTTTTCTTTCTTTTTTTTTTTTTTTTTCTTTATGCGTTTTCTTAAAAACAGGGTGGAAAAGTACAGGCCAGTAAAGTTGAAGGAAATCGTCGGGAATGAAGACACAGTGAGCAGGCTGGAGGTGAGTGTTTTGTTGTTTTTTGGAGATGGTCTTGGGTTGTATTATGTGGTTTTGACAAGCTCGAGGAAGGCGCTTGGAGGAAGACCGCCAAGGTCGCGAGGGATGGGGCGGGCCACAAATGCAGAAGAATCGAGGGATTGCGAGCTGGTCAGTTTGGAGAAGACTGGAAGCCGTGGTGGCTACCTTCCCGTGTCGGAGGCGCCGGCTTCTCGGAGAGGGGTTCTCTGACCCATGCTTCTAGAGCCGCGACGGCAGACTTTCTCCGTAAAGGCTGACTCGCAGGTGTCTTAGGCTTTGCAAACCCTATAATGACTGTCTAGTATTCTTAATTTTTTAAACAATCCTTTAAAATCATAAAATCATTCTGCGCTAGGGGGCTTATAAAAACAGGCCCCGGGGCGCCTGGGTGGCCCAGTCCATTGAACGTCTGATTCTTGATTTCGGCTGGGTCATGATCTCAAGGTCATGGGAAGTCGCTTCGGCTTCTGTCCTTTCCCACTGCCCTTCCTGCTGATGCTCCCTCTCTCTGTCTCTCTAAAATACATAAATCTTTTTTTTTTTTTTTTTAAGAATTTATTGTTTCGTTTGACACAGAGAGAGCACACAAGCAGGGGGAGCAGCAGGCAGAGAGAGAGGGAGAAGCAGGCTCTCCTCAAAGCAGAGAGCCCGATGCGGGGCTCGATCCCAGCACCCTGGGATCCTGACCTGAGCCGAAGGCAGATGCCCAACTATCTGGCCCACCCAGGTGCCCCCAAAATAAATAAATTAAAAAAAATAAGATAAACAGGGCTGAGGCTGGATTACCCCCACTTCCCGCCAACCCCCCTCCACGGTGGTTTGCCGGCTTTCGCCTAGAGGGACTAAGTGACAGCATAGCCGACTTCAGGACGACAGGAACAGGAGTGAGCAGAAGTGTGCCCCGTAGGGCAAGCTTTGAAATCCTCACCCTAGAGCTCTTTGGGCGGAATCTAGAAGGCCAGCTACGTGAGGCATCACGGAGATAGTCTCTGCAGGAAAGGGGACTTAGACTCTAACAGATACCGAGGTATTTGTTTTTCTTACAAATGAGTTCATTTTACAGATGTTTGCGGGCCATACGGTGCAGTGTTCGGACCTGCTGATAGAATGGTGAACCTAATAGACAGGACCCCTGCTTGCGTGGGCCTTAGTCTCATAGGGGTCAAAGTGCACAGGCCATGTGGGGAGCACTCTGCTGGAGGGGAGGGGGTTGCTGTGGAAGCACAGGAGGTGCGGGCCGTTAACCTGCTCCCAGTGTCTTCGTTCTCGTGGAAGAAGGGACAGCAAAGCTGAGTAAGTGGGCGTTAGCCAGACTTGGGGGGGCAGGAGCAGAGGGAGGTGAGGCAAATGGGAATAGCATGTGCAAAGGCCCAGAGGTGAGAGAGCTTAGCTTGTTGGGCGTGGGCTGATGCCATCTGATTGGAATATGGAGTAGGGCTTTCCGGACATTAATGGGTGGATGAATTGCCTGCGGGCGTCTTGTGAAAAATGCAGATCTTGACCCAGGGAGTGGGGCTGGGGTCTGTATTTCTTTTTATTTTTTATTTTATTTTATTTTTTTTTAAAGATTTTTTTTTTTAAGATTTTATTTATTTATTTGACAGACAGAGATCACAAGTAGGCAGAGAGGCAGGCAGAGAGAGAGGGGGAAGCAGGCTCCCTGCTGAGCAGAGAGCCCGATGCGGGGTTCGATCCCAGGACCCTGGGATCATGACCTGAGCCGAAGGCAGAGGCTTTAACCCACTGAGCTTTAAAGACTTTTTGTTTGTATATTTGACAGAGAGAGACTCAGCGAGACAGGGAACACAAGCAGGAGAGCGGGAGAGAGAGAAGCAGGCTTCCCGTGGAGCAGAGAGCCCCATATGGGGCTCGATCCAGGACCTTGGGGTCATGAGCTGAACCAAAGGCAGATGCTTAACTGAACCACTGAGGCGCCCTGAGAGTGTGCATTTCTGACTCGCCCCCAGGGGATGCCGATGTTGCGGGTTGTGGAGCCCACAGAGGAACAGGGGCGTGGAGTGTCTGTATGGGGGCGTGGGAATGGGCCGGTGAGGTGGGCAGGGCCTCCTGAGCCCTATTGGAGAGTTGGGGCTCACAGGAGTCATCCGAGGGCTGCGTCAGGCGCAGATGTTTTGACAGATGGGCGTTCTAGAAAGTTGGCTGGGGTCATAATAGAGAAAATGCGTGGGTGTGGCACAGGATTAGCGGACCCTGAGACCAGCTAGTTAACCAGCTAGTTAACGGCCAGTTAAAAGCCATCCAGGCGAGAGGTGAATGGCAGAAGGAGACGGCCGTGGGGCAGAAAAGAAGGACATAGAAACAGAGAAGGAACGGCCAAGCCTCTGTGACTAAGGCGCTGTGTGCGCGGCCAGGGGAGCGCGGGAGGTTCCTGGCGTGGCCAGTGGGGTTGATGGCACTGAGGGCCCACGCGAGGGGAAGCACAGGTGGCCCCTGGGTGTGACGGGCAGTGGGGAATTCGCTTTGGAATATGCAGAGCTGAGAGTTTCATGGGGTACCCACGTGGAGAACTCTGTGGCCGTGTCCCCGCGCGGGCCCCTGGGGCTGGGGACGCTTGGCACCGCGGGTCTCCAGATTAACCGGTTCGGACGCACCTTTGTTCCTCCAGGTCTTTGCAAGAGAAGGAAACGTGCCCAATATTATCATCGCTGTAAGTCCCCCATCCGGGCCCTGTTAAAGGTCCTGGAGTCTCACTTTCTCCCCGAGAGCTTCAGTGCCCAGAGCTTCCTCGTCCGAGGGGCCCACGGTCACCAGAGCCCTTGCCAGTCCCCTTGGCAGAGGGAAGCATTCGCCCCGGTTGGTCGGGGGGTCCTGTGGGTGGGAGGCTGGGTTGATTTGGTGTGTGCGGGGCTGGGGGGGGGTTGGGGAGGAGTTCGAAGAGGAGGTGACACCAACGGCGGGGGGCAGGAGCTCGGGAGCAGAGGCAAGCTCGTGCTGTCAGCGGGTGCGGTCTCCTCCCCAGGGTCCCCCAGGAACCGGCAAGACTACAAGCATCCTGTGTTTGGCCCGCGCCCTGCTGGGCCCGGCATTCAAGGATGCTGTTTTGGAGCTCAACGCCTCCAATGACAGGTGCGCCTGGGAGTTGGGACCGCGTGACGGGTGGCGAGTGTTTGAAGCTTGAGCTGTCATAGAAACTGCCTTCTTGCAGGTCTGGGTTGTCCTTGGGGTTTGTCTCGCCGGCTTCGTGTTTTCCGTTGATCCTTCCCCGTGAACGAGAACCGGCGTCACTTGCCTGTTCACGTAGCATCATAAGCACTGACTTGCTGGCTTCCTTTTTAAATTTTTTTTTTAAGATTTTATTTATTTGACAGACAGAGATCACAAGTAGGCAGAGAGGCAGGCAGAGAGAGGGGGAAGCAGGCCCCCCACTGAGAAGAGAGCCCGATGCGGGGCTTGATCCCAGGACCCTGAGATCATGACCTGAGTCGAAGGCAGAGGCTTTAACCCACTGAGCCACCCGGGCGCCCCTCCAACAAGCGTCTTTAAAGCTGAGCGAATACTGTCACAAAACAAGATGGTCCACGTTCTGGCCAGAAGATATTAGGCAATGAAGTTCTCCCTGTTGAGGAACAGGTCGGCTGAAAATATATTTATTTTTTGTGCGTAGATATATGTTGTTCACTCCTTGATGCTAAAGTTCGAGGAAGTTCACCCACAATCTTGGCATCAGAGGACCCCATGCTCTGAGATGGTCCGACTATGGTCAGTTTCACAGCCCGAAGTGCTGCCCTTCGCCTGTCTGTGGCCATTTTCTGATTTGTCTAATAATATGGAATGTTCCCTGTCGTTTGTGTTCATCTTTTGTGAGTGGAAAATGAAAAAGTTTTGAACTTTCAGCTGCAGTCCGTGAGTGCTTTCAAAAACAAAGATGATGTATTTGAACTTCTTTTGTCGCTTCTAGAAAGAGAGTGCGGTGCCCTTAGCAACGCAAAATATTGGAGGACAGGACGGGCCAGGGGGACAGTTTTCCCTCCTACCACAGCATCCTAGGGAAGTGCGACAGTCTTGCCTTTTCTCAAGACTTTAATCTTTTCGGGCGCCTGGGTGGCTCAGCAGGTTAAAGCCGCTGCCTTCGGCTCAGGTCATGATCCCAGGGTCCTGGGATCGAGCCCCACATGGGGCTCTCTGCCCCGCAGGGAGCCTGCTTCCTCCTCTCTCTGTCTGCCTCTCTGCCTACTTGTGATCTCTGTCAAATAAATAAATAAAATCTTAAAAAAAAAAAAAAAAGACTTTAATCTTTTCATTGCTGTTGTTTTTAGCCTAGTTGGGAATGATAAGGAACAAGGAAACAGTCACTCGGATGATGACATTGCCATTTTCATTTCAAAATACAGGAAGAATAAGGTCATAGAGACCTTGTGACATACCTCAGATTATCAAAAGGTCCGGGGAACTTGCAGGGTAATTGCAAGAGAAAATGCCTCTCTTGCTACTCTCTTGCGCTCTTGCCTCTGGTAGCACAGGAATAGGTGAATTTGATCTTCGTTGTGTTGGAGGACCTCCAAGAAGGAATAAAAGTAGTGAAACGTTAATCCTGATACACAGAATTGCCCCCCAAACTTACAAACCACAGTCGTGTGCGTGGGGGTGTGGTCTGGGGGTTAGAAGCCCCCTGAGGGTACGTGGGTCTCTCTGGGAAGGCGACAGGACAGCGAGGCCTTGTTGTTTCAGGGGCATCGATGTGGTGAGGAACAAGATCAAAATGTTCGCCCAGCAGAAGGTCACGCTTCCCAGAGGGCGGCACAAGATCATCATCTTGGACGAAGCAGACAGGTAGGGACTGCTTTGCCAAGTGCACAGTGACCTCGATTCCTCGGTCTCTTACCAGGCTTTAATTAAAGCGGGCAGAGAGCTCTCTCCCCTCTGCACGACCGTGGCAGACCAGCTTATCACATCTTCCAAAAGCAATTTAACAGGGACCTGACCCCTTATCTTCATTAAGCGACATTCGTCGAAGACCATGTCAGTTAATGGGTTCGTTCCAGCTTCCGGGGAATGATCTATCGTGGTCAGTACACATGACATCAAATTTACCATTTTAACCACTTCAAAAAAAAAGATTTGGGGTGCCTGGATGGCTCAGTGGGTTAAAGCCTCTGCCTTCGGCTCGGGTCATGGTCCCAGGGTCCTGGGATCGAGCCCCGTATCGGGCTCTCTGCTTAGCGGGGAGCCTACTTTCCCCCCCCCTCTCTCTGCCTGCCTCTCTGCCTCCTTGTGATCTGTCTGTCAAATAAATAAATAAAATCTTTAAAAAAAAAAAGATTTTAGTATTAGGGAAGGAGGGAGCACGAGTGCAGGGAGGGGCAGAGCAAGAGGGAGAAGCAGACCCCCACTGAGCAGGGACCCCCCACACACACACACCCCCACGGAGGCAGGGCTTGATCCCAGGACCCCAGGACCATGACCTGGACTTGAGGGTGCCCAGGCTCTCTAGGGAGGGCTGTGTGTCCAGCGGGCCCTGGGCCCCGGTTGCAAACTGCCTGCTTGTGTTTTTCTTCTCAGCATGACTGATGGAGCCCAGCAAGCCTTGAGGAGGACCATGGAAATCTACTCCAAAACGACTCGCTTTGCCCTCGCCTGTAACGCTTCTGATAAAATCATAGGTGAGGGTCAGCTCTGGGCGGCTTGGCCTCCACCCGGGATGCTCACGTTGGCTCTTTAACCACAGAAGGGTAGGGCGTTTGGGGTTGCCTACCACGGGCCGAGCACTGCAGAATCACCTTTTTCATTTGATCTTACGTAATTCTGTGTGAAGGTCTTCTTAACTCCACATTAGAGAGGAGAACACTGGAGCTCAGAGGGGTTGAGTAGTTTGGCCAAAGTCACACAGCATGCAGAAGAGCCGGGACTGGAACCCCAGTCTCTTGGGCTCTGGCACCGTCGTGGGCACACGTGACATTTTGCTGGCCTGGGTACAGTGTCATGGTCACTGCCTTGCCCCAGACGCTCTCCTGTACTTTCTGTGCACTGGGCGCTTGGCCCACACTCAGTCCACACCCGCGGCTTTGTCGTCACCGGGGACTGCCTCCCCTGTGCAAGCTCGCCCGTCAGCCCGCTCTGACCTGGACGGCCTGGCCGTCCCTCCCCCGAAGTCGGTGCTTCCTCACCCCTTTGCCCACACGCCCATCTCAGCTTCCTGCCCGGGGCACTTTCTTCCCTTTGCGATACCCACAGCAGCCTCTGCCTGGCTTTGGTTCTCTCTCCCCGTTTCTCCCCACTCTCTG
This sequence comes from Mustela nigripes, assembly GCF_022355385.1. Taxonomy (NCBI): domain Eukaryota; kingdom Metazoa; phylum Chordata; class Mammalia; order Carnivora; family Mustelidae; genus Mustela; species Mustela nigripes. Next base: position 9,929,838 of record NC_081567.1, on the reverse strand, counting down.
CATCACGTCCGCCCCGCTGACCTCCAGCCTGTGTGAGCTCGGCCCCCGGACTCGCCCTCCTGCGCCCAGGCCACGGCTCGCAGCCGCAGACCAGCGTGTGGCTGGCCACGCTGCACTGCGAGGTCCCGGTTCCCAGCCGCGGTGGGCCTGCCGTGGCACCAGGAGCTCTGCACCCGTCCTGCACCCGTCCCAGATGCTCACAACTTCTCCATCGGCCCGTTCAGCCACCACTCGGCACGCACTGACGCTTGTTCTACACGGCGCCGGGGGCCGTTGCGTGAGAACGTTCTCGATCGTCAGGATCACCAGTGTAGGGACACACTGAGAGGGCGGGAGTGGTGTCCTGCCTAGAGACCCCTCCCCCAGTGCGTTTCGCACGGGGCTGCGCGTGCACGCGTACGTTGGGTGGTTGGATGCCGTGGTCACGGGCGGAGCGTGCCGGCCCTCCCTTGTCAGTTCGTCTGACCCGCGCAGCATCCCAGCCTTTTTTTTGTTTTGTCTGTTTATTTTTTTAAAATTTCTAAAGAGCTGCAACAGCCATGGAAATGAAATCACAAAAAAATGTTTCTTCGTGTTAGAGGAAATAGCGCAAGATCAAATCGCTACAGTTGACTTTTATTTTCTTTTTTGGAAGATTGTATTTTCAACTCCTCTCCACACCCGGTGGGGCTCCAAGTCACAACCGGGAGATCGAGGGCCATAGGCCAGACCGACCGAGCCAGCCTGGTGCCCTGCCCCAGAGGTGATTTGTACACTCTTCGTCATGGACCCTTCATGGGGGTCCTGGACTCGTGCCAGCAACAAGAGAGACACCCGCACTCTGAGGGAGCCCATGCCGCCTTATTCTGACACGGATTTAAATTCTGTGGGCCCTGGAGCGCCTGGCTGGCTCAGTTGGAAGGGCAGGTGACTCCTGATCTCGGCGTTGTGAGTTCGAGTCCCACACTGGGGGTGGGGACTACTTAAAAATAATGATAATAAATTCTGCGAACTCAGCTTTCAGTGTTGCGCACGAGAGAAAAATCTAAGGGAAACTTTAAGTGTAGCCGAATATGAGCTGCTTCTAATGATGAACCTCTTATCGATGTGGCTGAGCCAAATACATAATTAAGATTCTGTGGTGGAGTTTTCCTGATTTCGGATACGCTGAAATGGACTGACTTGTAGGACTCCTACGTTTCCTTAATGCAGATAAATTTACAGGAGTGCATTCCTTGGAAGTGCCTGTGTGCACGGGGCATGGGACACAGGCCCGATGGGGGCCCGGAGACCATGGAGAAGCTGTTGTCCCAATCTAAAGCGAGGGGCAGGGGCAGCGTCCAGAATCCCGGACCCATCTCTCTAGTGGCTGTCCGTCCTGGCTGCGGTCACATTCTCCTGGGGAGCCTTAGAGAGACCACGCCCATGTCCCATGTCCCTGCTCACCTTGGACCAGCGGTTGGGGACACCAAGCTCACACTCGCACAGTGAACAGAAACCCCACACCGACTCACCCGCCCGCCATGGCTCCTGGGTGTCTCGTTCCTAGAGGGTCTTTTCCCCTTCTGGAAGCCGAGGCCAGCCAAGGCCATCCGTGGCAGTGCAGGGGAGGCCCACTGGTTGCTGCTTTGAGCTGTTGGAGAGCCATGGCTGGGGAGGGAGCATTGGTGCCACTGTGGCCGGTGTATGTCCCGAGCAGGGGCTTCCTAGCATGAGGCGGGTGTCGGGGTGGGAGTCCCGGGGCTGTCGGGGGTGCGCCAGCCTCTGTGGTGAGCCTCACCCTCCTGTCCCGGTCAGAGCCCATCCAGTCCCGCTGCGCCGTCCTCCGCTACACGAAGCTGAGCGATGCCCAGGTCCTCGCCCGGCTGCTGGCGGTGCTGGAGCAGGAGAAGGTCCCCTACACCGACGACGGCCTGGAAGCCGTCATCTTCACGGCGCAGGGAGACATGAGGCAGGTGCGCGCCGTCGAGGCCCCTCGGCCACCTACCTCCGGGGCTGCGTGTGCCTTGTTCTGGGGGGGTCGTGCAGAGACAGGGACCCTGCTCGCTGGGGCAGACCTGGGAGGAGGGGGCTCCGGTGTTGGGGGCGGTGGCGATGGTCAGGACTGAAAATCGCCGTCCACATGTGCTTGTGTCTTCCACAGGCGCTGAACAACGTGCAGTCGACCTTCTCGGGATTTGGCTTTATCAACAGCGAGAATGTGTTCAAGGTACAGGAGCCCGGGGCCCTTGGGGGGTTCTGCAGAGCCGGTTGGCAGCAGCGAGTGGGCGCCTTGTGGCGGTGCTGGGACCCTCCATGCCCCCCGCCAATCTGAGGGTCTCAGGAGCGCCCCCGCGTGTGGGGAAGTGGAAGTGCTGGTGCACCCCAAGGGGCCTCACTGCCTGTGCCCCGGGGGCTTCTCCGATCTGGGGGCAGAGGACCCAGGCTGCCCGCTGCCCCAGGGGTTGTCCACTGCTGGAAGGCGGGAGGGGCCGCCGAGCCTCTGCTGCCGGCCTCCCACGCTTACTGAGCGGAGGGACAGAGACGCCCACTCTCTGGTTGGCCACGGTTTTTGTCCTGGGAATGCTTTTGAAAACCGCTGACCCCTCCTAACCACCTGCCTGTCTTACACTTTCCCCCTTACTTGGGGGTAAAACCCGGGTGGGGCTGTCCATGTGTTCAGACCGTGGCTGTTCTTAGCAAGTTTGTGGGTAAAGAAAGCTGCAGGGAAAGCCTGGTTTGCCCCTGGTGGTGACTGTGTTTCCAGGGCTGCTCTGGGACACTTTAGGCTCCGCTTCTGGCACAGACCTTCAGGGCTCTGGAAAGCAGGGTTTCTGGGGGAGTTAACTGCTGAGAGGTTCTAGGGTGCGTGGGGCTGGGGGAGAAAGCAGAGGGTTTCCTTTATTTATTTATTTATTTATTTTTTTTTTTTTAAGATTTTATTTATTTGACAGAGATCACAAGTAGGCAGAGAGAAAGAGAGGGAAGCAGGCTCCCCGCTGAGCAGAGAGCCCGATGCGGGCCTCAATCCCAGGACCCTGAGATCTCATGACCTGAGCCAAAGAAGGCAGTGGCTTAACCCACTGAGCCACCCAGGCGCCCAGAGGGTTTCCTTTAGACGTTGTAGATAGAGGGCGAGGCGCCAACTCTCGATCTCGGAGTTTTGATTTCGAGCCCAGCGTTGGGCACGGAGACGACTTTAAAAATTTAAAGAAATGTTTTTTTTGTTTTATTTAAATTCAGTTAGCCAGCACAGTCCATGGTTCATTTCCGATGTCTCCTTCAGTGATTCCTCAGCTGCATAAAGAAGTTTTAAATGTGGGTCCCGAGGTGGAGGGCGGGGAGGGGCCAGCCCCAAGCTCGGGGACACGTGCACCACCGCCCCCAGGCCCGTCTTCACGCTGACATGCTGAGGTGGGGGACCCTGTCCCAGGAAAGCCAGTTTCCATTCCGGGCAGGAGGCTGGTCCCAGTTCTTAAATGGATTGTGAATGGTTCTGGGCGAGCGGTCCTCCGAGGGACCTAAGGTGTGTGCGACTGATTGATGGCTTTTCGTGCAACAAGAGGCTCCTGCTGGCCCCGTGTTCACCCCCCTGGTGCATGGGCCGTCTGTAGTGACGGGGTCAGAACTTCCTGCCCAGCGAGGAAGCCTGACGCCATCCTCCGGTGACTCGCTCGGTCGTGATGGGGCCTTCTGGGGTCCTGTTGGCCAGAGAAGGCGATGACACACGCTGGTGTGTGTCCGGGCTCCCCCTCAGCCCCCAACTGACCTTTCTCTCCGGGTTGCTCAGGTCTGCGACGAGCCCCACCCCTTGCTGGTGAAGGAGATGCTCCAGCACTGCGTGAACGCCAACATCGACGAGGCCTACAAGGTGGGTGTCCCTCCTCCCCGACTCGGGAGGTGCGGGGGCCGTCGCTCCCCTCGGTTCTTAGCGTGAGGCGGGGAGTTGGGTGCACCTCGCAGGAGGAGGCGGAGCCTGGGAGGCTGGAGTCCATGCTCTCGGTCACTGTCGACAGGCGTTCAACCCGCAGTTCGGAGCCCCATCTTTGTCCTACAGTGATATGCTCCACAGGAGAACGTTGTCCCCCCAAGACCTGAGGAGAGACCAGCCCAACTCCTTACATTTCTGTGACGCCGCCCGTGTGGCCGAGGGAAACTTGGCCCTCCGTCCCCCCGAGGGACAAGGAATGGCGTTCTGGGACCCAGTGGTCCCTGGTCATCCAGGAGAAGCAGGACCCAGGGCTTCCGGCCTCATGTGGAGCCTGATGCCGTGTGCGGATTTCAGGGGGTATCGTCACAGTTCAGGTGACCCCTGGCAGTGGTACGATTTAAGGCCACTGGCCCCACCACAGCCAGTTTCCCTCCGCCTGCTCCCACCAAACTAGGCCAGAAGTGGGCTGGGTTTAGGGAAGGGCCAGGTGTCATTCGAAACCAAGGGGTGGGGAAAAAAAAAAAATAGAAAAGAAAAAAGTAAAAACCAAAGGGCGAGGTGGGGAGACTGAGGCAGAGACCCAGGCACACAACCCAGAGGCAGCCTTCAGATTTAGGGACCCAGAGCTTCCGTGCCCTCTTGCGTCCACCCCAAGATGCCACAGCAAAGGCGAGACAACGGACTCCAGACCCCAGACCCCGTCCCACCAGACCCGGTTGCCTGAGTGGGCTGAGGGGGGCTGGAACCCGGGGCTGGAACCTCGGCCTGGGTGCAGACTGGGCAGAAGGCCAGGACCCTGCTCCCGCGGAGACCTGGTGGAGGCTCGGCCTGCAGGGGGCACACGGGAGCCCAGCCCTTAGGGAGCACCGGCGGGCAGATGCTGCTTCCGCTTCCCCTCCTGTGCTCACTGGGGTGGTTCCTGTCGCTTTTTAGGACCCTTGGATAGAGCCCCAACGTGGGTGTCCTAGGAGACCATGCAAAGCATTTTTACTTTTATTCATGAGAGAGAGAGACGGAGGGGAGAAGGGGGCAGGGGGAGGAGCAGAGGGAGAGCCACAGGCAGACCGCGCTGAGCTCAGAGCCTGCTTCGGGGCTTGATCTCAGAACCCTGAGAACATGATCTGAGCGAAACCAAGAGTCGGTTGCTTAACCGACCGAGACCCCAGGTGCCTCCAGCCGTGGAATACATTTTAAAACTTTTGTGACATTGGGGTATTGGGCTGGCTCAGCCGGCAGCACAGGTACCTCTTAATTTCTCTTTTTAAAAAAATGTTTTTTTTAATTTTACTAATTTATTTGACAGACAGAGATCACAAGTAGGCGGAGAGGCAGGCAGAGAGAGGGGGAAGCAGGCTCCCTGCCGAGCAGAGAGCCTAGGACCCTGAGATCATGACCTGAGCCGAAGGCAGAGGCTTAACCCAGGGAGCCACCCAGGTGCCCTGCACATGTGCCTCTTAATCTCAAGATCCTGAGATCAGGCCCCACATAAGGCATAGAACCCACTGTAAAAAAAAGTAATAATAGCAAAAATAAAAAAGTAATAGTAAAAAAAAAATAGGGGCACCTGGGTGGCTCAGCAGGTGAAAGCCTCTGCCTTCGGCTCAGGTCATGATCCCAGGGTCCTGAGATCGAGCCCCGCATCCTGGGTCGCCAAGGATGATCTGTCCACTCCCTGCTGTGTGACGGGCCCAAGGCTCGTCCCCTCGCTCCCCCCAGTACCCTTGTCACCCAGCGGATCTTCCTCTGTCTAGATTCTCGCTCACCTGTGGCATCTCGGCTACTCGCCGGAAGACATCATTGGCAACATTTTTCGAGTGTGTAAAACCTTCCAGATGGCGGAGTACTTGAAACTGGAGTTCATCAAGGTCGGTGAGAGTCCAGCAGTGGCTCTCCTGGGGACCGGGGCCCCGCCGCGGTGTCTTGGTTTGGCTCCCGGGCCTGGCCCCTGGGCTCAGTGAGTGTCCCAAGGCCGGGTGGTCCTGGGGCTGGGAGCTGGTTTAAGCCTCTTCTGCCGGTCAGCCTAGGTGCCCTCAGCATCTAAGATTTGTTTGTTGGCTCTGAAGGTCGGGTTAATTGAGGTATAATTGACATAAAGTACAAGGGAGCCTCTCGGTGCCTTCTGTTAACAGAAGTGTTCGGTCTCCTAAAGGCCACAGCCAAGGTCGGACCAGTTCTGTGATTTCCCCCCGCCTCCCAAATACATGAGCCCCTTTGTAACCAGTCAGCTCCCCCAGCAGCCAGAAACCGCCGCTCTGTTTTCTCTCTGGCGGGAAATAATTTTCCAGAATGTTCTAGGGAATGACCGTGGAATCACGAAGAAGGTAGCCTTTTGAGTCCGCTTAGCTTAATGCGTTTCGGGTTTGTTCATGGTGTTGCGTCTGTCGGCGGGTCGCTCCTTCTCACTGCCGAGAGGCGAACCACGGTTTGTGTGTTCACTGCTCAGAGGACACTGGTGGGTCCGGGTGTGGGTGACCGTCAGTAAGGCCACTGTGAACATTTGCATATGCAAATCAGTGTGAATGTGTACATAAGTTTTTCTTTTTCTCAGGCAACTTCCTAGGGGGTGGGATTGCTTATTCTTTTCTTTTTTTTTTTTTTTTTTTAAGATTTTATTTATTTGGCAGAGAGAGATCACAAGTAGGCAGAGAGGCAGGCAGAGAGAGAGGGGGAGGAAGCAGGCTCCCTGCTGAGCAGAGAGCCCGATGCGGGGCTCAATCCCAGGACCCTGAGATCATGACCTGAGCCGAAGGCAGCGGCTTAACCCACGGAGCCACCCAGGCGCCCCAGGGATTGCTTATTCTAATGGTCAGGGTGTGTTTAACTTTATAAGAAACTGGGAAACCAGTTTCTGAAGTGATTATAGCTTGTGCGTTTCTCCCAGTCGTGGGCGAGCGAGCGTTCCAGATGCCCCGCAGCCTAGCCAGCACTGGCAGTGTTTGGTTCTCTTTTTTTTTAAAGATTTTATTTGTTTTATTTTAGAGAGAGTGCAGGGGTGGGAGGGGCGGGTTGTAGGGGGAGGGAGAGAGAGAGTCTCGGGCAGACCCTGCACCCAGCATGGAGCCCGACGTAGGGCTCGATCTCATGACCTTGAGACCATGACTTGAGCCAAAATCAAGAGTCAGATACTCTACTGATGGAGCCCCCCAGGCGCCCCTTGTCCTGGCTTCAAGGTGCGTTTCCCAGCAGCTAACAGCATGTGCTGATTTGCCCTCCGTTCCTTTTAATGAAGCGTCTGTTCAAATCTACCGAGTTCTTCATTGGGTCATTTTTTTCTTAGTGAGTTTTGAGACCTATTTATATATCCTGGCTTCAAGTCCTTTATCAGACGTGTGTTTTCTAAGGATTTTAATATTTTCTCCAAGCCTGGCTTTTGGGTTTTGTTTTTGCTTTTTTTCTTAACTGTCCCACATCCTTTTAGAAAAAAATAAACTGAATTTTAGACATAACCCATGACAACCTGGAGTTCATTTTCCAGCTGAAATTTGAGTTCGCTCTATCAGTTTGAAGTAAACTGCTGGTTCAAATGTAAAAACCTAAAGTTCGCCCTCACTTACCAACCAGCTGGACGTGTGCTTTGTTTTCCAGGAAATCGGATACACGCATATGAAGATAGCAGAAGGCGTGAACTCCCTCCTGCAGATGGCAGGGCTCCTGGCCAGGCTGTGTCAGAAGACAATGGCCCCGGTGGCCAGTTAGGGCAAGAGAACTCGTTGCTGGGGATGACGAGGGTCCTGAGAATCCTCGTCTGGGAGGGACAGGAGTCAGGGCCTACCCGTCTGGAGAGAAGGCTGCCTTCACCCGTGGCCCTCACTCCACGTCCGTGAGTGTCTGCAGTCAGCCTCTGACTCACAGACGCGGTGACAGGGTGACCGGCGCCCAGAGAACCTCAGGGCTTGGCACCCGACCTGGCTTCGTTAATAAAAAGGCTGTCTGGTTTCGTCGGCGCTAAGGCGGCGTCGCCGGGCCACGAGGAGAACCTGCTTCCCGTCTCTGAGTGTCCCCAGCGTCTGGCAGGTGGAACAGGTGATGGAGAGAGTCGGCTGGTGAAACTAATCTCCGTGCTTCTAGAAGCCTGGAGGACAGTTTTGTGGGGTTTGGGACAGAGACGGACGTCCCAGAACAGCCTGGGGCAGTGAGGCCTTCAGAGAGGACCGGCAGGGGTCACCGGGGACAGTGGTGTGACACCTGCCCACTGGCCTTCTCTGTTCCCCAGTAAATTCTCTGTTACCTCGTATGATCGTTTCTCCCCCACGAGGTCTAATTTTTTCCCCGTTTTTCAAATTACAAAAAAATACCGGTGTACATAAAAGTAGAAAGAAAAGGGGCTCCTGGGTGGTTCAGTCGGGTGATGTCCGACCCCTGCCTTCGGCTCAGGTCGTGATCTCGGTCCTGGGTGGAGCTCTGCAGCAGGCTCCTTGCTCCGTGGCTCCTGCCCCTCCCCCCTGCTCCCTCACTCTCTCCCTTTCTCTCAAATAGATAAAAAATTTTTTTAGGAAAAGGTGGAGGGGGAGAATTAAGGTTCTCAAAAATGGCAAAGTAAGGTTTTAAAGAACATTTTAACCTATTTCCCAATATTCCCCTTATCTGGAGCCTCCTGATCACTGTGAGTCTGCAGGGGAGGACCAGGGCCCAGAGGCACGTGTCTGTGCCGCACACCCCGTAACCGTGGAGGTCGGACTCCTCCCCGCCCAGACCCCCCTCCGTAGCCCACTGTCCCCCTCGCGTCTCTGAGCCTGGGAGATGGGACACTGCGTAGGAAGGAACAAGGGGCCAGCAGCTGTGTTCTGTTTTTCCTTCTCATTTCCTAACGGATGGCATTAACTCTGGAAAGTCAGTTTAGCGCCCTGGAAAGCGTGGCCTCCAGGACCGGGCTCCTCTCGCTCAGGGCCTCAGTGTCCTTTTCCATTAGGCAAGAGGCTTGACTTCCGCTCCCCTGGAAGGCTTTGCACGAAGCAGGAAATGCAGACGCGAGAATCGCTAGTAAGAACAGGCTTTATTGAGACGTTTCAGTCGAAGGAAACATCTAGTCCCTCTGGCTGTGGCTTTATCTGCCTCCGAAGGTCCCTGGTTGCAGTGAGGCAGCTGGGTTCCTGCTCAGCTCAGCGAGTCCAGTCCTGGGGCCGGGGAGGACTCGGGGACAACGGAGAGGGGTGCCACTCAGCCGCTCCGCACTGCTCCTTCTCCAGAAACACGACGTGCTTTGCCCACAGCAGACGTCCCCACGGAAGGGCTGTCCTGTAGCCTCACCGCCTCCAAGTGGACTGAGGCCCGAAGAATGGGGCTCTGGGGCCCCCCCGATGGTGGCCATGACGTGTAATGCTTCCAGGAGACGAGACAGGTGACGCTCTGCACCCGGGGCTGTAGATTATTAAATACGGTCCCACCCACATAAATTAACTGTCCACGTCCACGGCTCACAAAAAAGATCCCAGCCATCGACACGAGTCAGCAATTTGGAATCTGAATCCGAAGCAAAAAGGCACAGGAATCCCAGCGACACGCGGTGTTTCTCAGACGTGGGGACAGGAAGGTAGCTCGCCTTGACCCCGGGGCATCGGTCAGGGCAGGAGCCACGCTGCCCTCAGCCTTGGGCTCTCGCAGAAGCCGGGCCAGGGGCTGGTTTCTCCATATAACTGTCCTGTCCCCGGCCGGCCCCCCACGGCCTGACGGATGGTCCTCTGGACGTCTCGGTGCATCTCCCAGGAGTGACCGTGGGCCGTCTAGAGGTTGGGCAGCTCCCGAGAGAGAAGTGACCCCAGGGGAGGCAGTAAACAGCCCTCGGCCTAGTGGCTCCCTCGGCTCCTTAATGAAGACCGAAAAGGTTTGTTAGAAGGGAGAAGGTGGCTTGCACTAGCACTTTCTTCCCCACCCCCGCCCTGGCACTGGGATGGCTAGGTCACGGGCAGAGTCAGGGTCAGAGTCAGGGTCAGGGAGGGAGGCATGGTGATAGTCAGTTCTCAGCCACTTTGCTGCAGCCAGGCTGAGAAGGACCCGCCCATCGAGCAGCCTCCTTGTTTTATGTGTGTGTGTTTGTTTGTTTTTTTTTAAGATTTTATTTATTTGACAGAGATCACAAGTAGGGGGAGGGGGATGCAGGCTCCCTGCTGAGCAGAGAGCCCCATGCAAGGCTTGATCCCAGGACCCTGAGACCATGACCTGAGCCAAAGGCAGAGGCTCAGCGCCCCAAGCAGCCTTTTTTCCCTCCTAAATTCCTATGCTCGTGGATCCTGGCCAAGGCTGGGGTCAGTCAGCACAGGACTGGTGACTGACCTTCCCCTCCAACCCAGAAGGGACCTGCCAGGAGCATCAGATCTAACTCAGCACCATTTCTGCCTCACCGAGCAAACCTTCCACTTCTTTGAACACAGAGATCGGGTCCCTCTGGCCCTCAGCAGGCCACCGCAGATGCCAGCCTGTGGCGTCCCGTGCCCAGAGTGGGACAGCACCCACGATCCAGGTCCAGCCTCGGCCAGACCCCAAGCTTGAACCAGCCCACCTTACAGCTCAAACATCTGCCCCACATCTCTGCTCCCCTCTGAAGCAGAGCTTCTGGAATGTTCACTCCCCGTCTGGGGGCTCCTGTGTTCCCAACACAAGTAGCCCCCTCCCCCGCACCGCTGATCTCACCAGCACCCACCAGTGCCCCGTGCATCTCCGCCTGCCTCGTGCCTGCTCGAGCCAAACAGGTCCAGAAATAAGCTGGTTTTCCCACGAGGCCTGCCCTGCCCACAGCCTCTCACTGGGGACAGTGACATCCTCTCGCTCAGCCAAAAGACCTGCCACCCATGGCTCCTCTCTACCTGGCCCCCAACGCCCAGTGCATCAGTGAACCCTGTGGGCTCCGCCTTCAAAACCAGCCGCGAGGGGCGCCTGCGTGGCTCAGCAGGTTAAAGCCTCTGCCTTCCGCTCAGGTCATGATCCCAGTGTCCTGGGATTGAGCCCCACATCGGGCTCTCTGCTCAGCAGGGAGTCGGCTTCCCCCTCTCTCTCTGCCTGCCTCTCTGCCTACTTGTGATGTCTGTGTCAAACAAATAAATAAAATCTTTAAAAATAAATAAATAAAAACAAAAAATAAAAAAACCCACAAAAGACAAAAAAAAAACCAAAAAAACAGCTGCCATTTCGGACATCACAGAGAAACACAGAACATTCCATCCAAACAATAATACACATTGTTTCCAAGTGTACTCGAAACATTCTTCAGAACAGACCGCTTGTTAGGCCACCAAACAAGGCTCAGTAAACATAAGAAGATCGAGATCAGACCATAACATCTTTTCCAACCACAAGGTGACGATGCCAGAAATCACCAGAAAAATGGAAAAATGCAGTCACGTGGAGGTCAACCAACATGATACCCAAGATCCGATGGGTCGACCAAGCCCTCAAGAAGAAATTTCAGAAATACACAGAGACGGGGCACCCGGCTGGCTCAGTTGGGAATGCGTGTGACTCTTGATCTTGGGGTCGTGCGTTCGAGCCCCATGTTGGGTGTTAAACTTACTTCAAAATAAATAAACTTAAAAAAAATCTGAGACAAAAGAAAACTCTATGCATGTTTGCTTCCCCCCTTTACCTGGATTCTCACCGGTCTCTGTGCGCCCCTACTGTCCCCTGAATATATTTCCCCTCTCGGCAGCCAAGGATCCTGTTCCCAGGATCCCAGGCCGCGCCCCCGCCCATCTCAGAGAACCCAGGGGCTGCTGCGTGGCCGCCCCCCCAACAAGGGCTGCCCCCTCCCCTGTTGTCAGACCCTTTGGGCATGCTTCTGCTCCCCTGCACATACTTCCCCCCCCCCCCCCCCCCCGGTGGGGCAGGCAGGGAGCACCCCAGCTGCTCTGGCCACCCCAGGCCCGCCGTCCGCGGCCTCCTGCCTGTGGGTTTGTCTCCGTGGAGCTTATCACTCCCTCACATGCTACCTGTCCTTCCTGCCCTGCCTCTCAGCCCGCAGCCATCTGTGTCTTCACTCTCCCCAGAGGGACGCCCTGAACGGTCAGGGATTTGGGTAGATTTTTTTTCTCTTTCAAGATTTTAATTTTAGGGGTGCCTGGGTGGCTCCGTGGGTTAAGCCTCTGCCTTCGACTCAGGTCATGATCCCGGGGTCCTGGGATCGAGCCCCGCATCGGGCTCTCTGCTCAGTGGGGAGCCTGCCTCTCTGCCTACTTGTGATCTCTCTCTCTCTCTTTGTCAAATAAATAAATAGATAATCTTAAAAAAAAGATTTTAATTTTAATTCCTCTCTACACCCAACGTGGGGCTCGAACTCACACCCCTGAGATCAAGAGCCACATGCTCCGGGCACCCATGGGTGGATTTCGTTCACTGCTGGGTCCCCAGCCCCTGAGGCTGACTGGCCCCCCCCAGAGAGGCCCGGGAGACGTCGGGGAGCGGGTGAGCGGTGGGCTCATGCTTCCGAGGCCTCCTCTCCCAGCCCGGGAGCTGCCCGCCAGCCTGCCTTCGAGAACCCTCTCGGGTCAGTCCCCCCTCCCGCGCGGGGTTACAGCCGGGGCCCCAGCAGCTCGCCGGTCCCGGGGCGGGAGGCTGAGCGCCCTGTGCGTTTGGGGAGCCAGAGCAGATCCAGCCGCGACCCTCACGGACGCCGCCCCCTACCCCCCGGGCCCACACCCACCCCTGTTGTCCTCCACGTGCTGTGTCCCATTTGCTCCATTTTGCAAGGGAGGAAGAGAGTCCCACAAGGTTAACCCACAAGGTCAAGGCCCTCGCTCGAGGCTGCAGAGAGCTCCCCGGGGCCCACCCCTTCACCCCACCACTCTCCAGCTGCCTCGGCCCGACACCCCCAACAGCAGACGGAGGCCCTTGTGGCTGCCGTGGGGCTGTGACGTCACCAGGCCTGCCGTGGCGTTGGAGGCAGGGTGGGCACAGACAGCTCAGGAGCTCAGTCCCAACGCCCTACAGAGCCCCCCATTTCAGCACCCATGGGTGCTACCCCTTGACCCCCCGCCGGGACCCCCGTGTGGCTCCCCTAGTCCTGTTTTCCCCTTGGGATGGGCTGGGGCCCCTTCAGGCCTGTGAGGTCCACCACCCTGGGTGGAGGCCGCTGCAGAGGAGTGGCCGTACCTTCCTTCCAGAGCCTTCCTAGGCTTCTGGGGCTGCCACGCTCTGATTCACGTAATCAGGGTCGTCGTCGTCGTCCTCGTCTGGGCTGCCTGCCGGGGTCGGAGGCTCTTCCCTCGGGGCTCGCTCTGCGGACCAGCGGGCAGATGGGGGGCAGACGGGTCATGCGGACACACCCACACCTGTTCCCCCAGCCGGGGGCTCGGGCCCAGGCCCCCAGATGCCGCGGAATAGCCTGCAGGAAATGCTACACGGAACGCTGCACCGGTCCCATCTCTGGGGTTTGCCAGAGATTTCCACCCGGGGGGGGCCTGGCGTGGTTCCAGGCCACGGCGGCCACAGATGGGCCAGAGGCTGCGTTGTGAAATCAGCTACAAGAGCGACACGGGAGCCTGCCCTCCCCCATCCTCGCAGGCCAGCCCCCCACGCACAACCGATGCTCCCTCCCTCTCCACAGCCCCCCTGCCCGATCCTCCCAGGCCAGGCCCCCCTCCCCCAAGTCCGGAGCCCCTGCTCTCCCCCAACATACCCACGGCCCTCCTGGACTCCCGCCACTGCCGGATGGATGCGGAGTTCTGGTAATCCTCCGATCCCTCGTCACCTACAAGGAGACCCCGGGAGAGGGGCTGGCACCGGCGGCAGCCGCTGTGGCCGGTCGTCAGGCCCCTCAGGGGAAGAAGGGACCCTGGCCGGGACCCCTGGGGCCTCACCCAGGTGCTCGAGCCAAGGGCGAACCTTCCCTTCTGGGTTGGAGGCGGGCGGTGACTTTGACCGGTGCGGGCGGTCAGTCCCTGCCCAGTCCCCGGCCGCAGCCTCACCTGAGTCGGGCTCCGTCTGCGCGCAGATGAGCACGTTCTCGTAGGAATTGGCATCCTCGTTGTCCTCATCTGCCAGGGGAGGGGGAGGGTCAGGTTGCCCCGGCGGGCCTGGCTCCTCCTCCCTCCGTCCTGTCTTGGCCTGCCCTGCCAAGCCCCCCCGCCCTCTGTGTCCCGCACGGGGTCTCGGAACATTCTCCTGGACAAGGTTCTTAGCGGACGCTGGCCTGGCTCCGGCGGCCTCCACCCTGGGCTCCTTGCTGGTCTTCCAAGTTCACCCCAGATGCACGGGGGAGGGGACATCAGGGGGAGGGAGGGAGGCCCATTGCTACCGGGCAGGGAGGGGCGGGGAGAGCCGCTGGGGGCCGTGGAGAGACAGGAAGCAGGCCTGGGCTGTCCTAAAGCCTAACCATCAGGCAGGCAGGGTGGGCCTAGGCCCAACGGGGCCAGCAGAGCCTGGCACCCCCTCGTCGCCCCTGCAAGCTGAGCGCCAACCGCTGCGCCCCCCAGTGGCAGTCATCTGAGCCAAAGCGGCTTCAAGGGAGGAGGGAGGGTCCCTCCCATATTCAGCAGGGGTGGGGGGGAGAAGAGAATCCCCCTCTCTGCCTGCCGTGCGCCCCACCCCTGCAGCCCGGGTGGCCCAGGCAGGAGCGGGGGGCAGGGGGCGGGTGGCGGGCTTCAAGCCTGGACCTGAGCTCCTCCCAGCAGGCCCCCCCCCCCCCCCGTCCTCAGTTTCTCCTTCCGTAAAGCCAAGGTGTCAAGGTCCCAAGACCCCAGCCTCCTTAGAGCCTGTAGGACTCGGAGTATCAGCGTGGCTGCCTGGCCCGGGGCCTTCCTCCGAGGTCCCACAGCACTCATCAGGGGCTGCCCAGCCCTGAGGGGGCCCCCGAGTGATGAGGGGCTCAGCCTCCCCCCGCTACCCCCCTCCCAGCTCCCCTTCTTGTTCCCGCACCTCTGCTGCTCTCTCCCCTCCCTGCTTCCCACACACACCCCTTCCCTCCTCTGCTCCCGGGGGGCCTGCCCCCACCTCCGCCGGCGTCCCGGGGCTCCCCTGCCCCCTCCCCCTCACCTTCCCGGGGCTTCCGGAACTGCCCCCAGTTGTAATAGTCCATGGAAATGGGGTCTCTGGCAAGAAGACACAGACACAGAGGTGGCTGGGCAGGCCGGGGTTTGGGCCGAGGGGGTCCCGGCGGATGCTCTAGCTGCCACCCCGCGTGGCTCCAGCCCGACTGACTCGTCACTCTAAGTAAGTCTCCGTCTTCCCTGGGCCTCAGGTGACCCATCCGCGAGCCAGAGAGACATCCCTGATTCTTGCTCTCTGGGATTCATGGAACTTATCTCTGGGCGATGCCCTAGAGAGGGGCCACGTCCCTGTCCCCACAAAGGAGGGACGTGGCCCCCTGAGGGGAAGTGGGCTACCGAGCACCTTCCTGGGCCCCATGGCTTCGAGGGCGGGAAGCTTTCCCAGAGGGAGGACGTTGGGGGGTTAGAGGGGAGGGGGGGGCGCGGGCCAGAGAAGGCCACTCACGGGTGGGCTGCTTCGGGGCCGGATCTGGGTCCCCGTCTGGTCCCTGCAGGAGGAGGCGAGGGTCAGGCCTGAGCGCTCGGCCCGCGGGCCCCACCGCAGCCCCCGCGCCCCGGGGTCCCACCCACCTTTGCTGAAGTTCTGGTACCTGGAGGACTCAGAATCTGGAAGAAAGGCCGGGCTGGGCTCACGGCTTCCTCCGGCCCCCGGCCCACCCCCGTCCCCAGGGAAGGGCCTCCAAGGGCCCAGGTGTTTCCTGCCTTCCCACCTAGACACCGGGTCTCTCTACCTCCTCCCGGCCAGGCCCGGCCCAACTCCCCCGGGCCCTCGGGCCTCCCCACGCTGCACCTGTCCCACCGGATGTTCACCTGCCTCGGCCCGCCTCACCCCTGCCCCACCCCGCGTCTCAGGGCCACTCACCCTCGAGGCTGGGGGAGAAGCGCAGCAGCTTGTCCTTCCTGCAGGAAAGGGGGGAGCGAGGAGCTGAGGGGGGCCGGCGGGGAAGAGCCCCCGGGGTTTCGGGAACGACGGCCCCACAGCCCCCTCGTGGGGCCCTCACGGTCCAGCTCTGGGGCTCCGAGGTCCAAGGGCTTGGCCTGAGCTCAGCCAGCTGGGGACCTTCCCATGGCCTCCTATGGGGCTGTGACCCCTCCGGGCCTGGGATAGGGGGCTTAGTCCTACCTTGTTGGGGCCACGTCGGAGTCCATGTCCACCAGGGCCCCAGGCCAGGCTTGCCTGACCACTGCAAAGGACAAGGGGGTGTTGGTTGGGCCTCCAGGCCAACCTGCCAGCGCCGTCCCCCCATGCCACGAGATCGGGCCTGGCCGCAGTCCCCAGATGGACACCCCCAACCCTGAGCCTCGTCCCTGGACCCTTGGGCTCGGGGACTCACAGGAATAGGTCCGGGCCACCGCAAAGTTCTGTTGACTCTCCTCCCTGGAAAAACACAGAGCTGTGCCGAACCAGGGTCTGGCCCCCCATAGCCCAAGTGACAGACAGGAGAGACGGACAGACAGGGACAAGGACCAGAGTGGGGAGGGGCAGACCAGGGCAAGAGAGAGAGGAGGAGCTGACCCCTCTCTGGGCCTCAGGTCCAGGGCTTCCCGAAGCCCCCATTCTCTGGACTAGTCCCCAACTCTGCCCACCGGGCGTCCACGCTTCTTGTACAGCCCCGAGCTGGAGCCGGCAGCCTCCACGGCCTCCCCAGGACCCCCGGAGATGGTCCGGAAGGGCTGCGGGCAGGGCTGGGGTGGTGGCCCTCTGATTCTGAGGTGAGGGTCCGGCGACTCTTCAGGGACATCAACCAGAGGGTAACCAGCCTTCCTGAGATGTTCAAATGCACCATTTACTCCCACATAACTGGCGAGGTAAGTTCAAGGCTTAGCAGACACAGCAAGGCAGCTGGCCATGCCCGGCATTTCCTTCTTCCTCGGAAATGGATTTTTATTTAGGTCCACCTAGAAGACTGTATCTTCCAGCCTCTCTCGTGCCTGAGTGTGGCCATGTGATTAAGCTCTAGTTAATGAGACGCAAGCCAAGATTGTTGGGACTTTAGAAGAGGCATTGCCAACAGAAGTGCACCCTTTTTGTCCTTGTCCTTCCTTCTTACTACTGCTTGGAACACACAGGTGAGGGCTGGTGCTCTAGCTGCCATTTTGGAGCGTGAAGTTCCCTTGAGGATGGAAGCCACTGCTAAGGACGGTAGAGCAGATTAGCTTCTTTAAAGCCTTTTGGGTTCCTCCTCTGGACCAGAAGGGGCGCCTGGCCCAGCCTTCCAGGAGCTCTGGGGTAGGGGGGCTGGGGAGGGGTCAGGGTGACCTGATTTAGGAAGGATGTTCTCAACGCACGGGCAGGACTCAACCCAAGTGAAGTGGGGTTCTCCCCTCCCGGCCTCCTCCTGCCCAGGCCCAGCCTTTCCACTTCCCATTATGAGGTGGTTTCATTTCTGGCTCAAACAGCCTGTGTTTCTAACATCGATCAGAGGCCCGGAGTGGGCAGGCACTGAGAGAGGAGGGGAGACTAGGGAGGCCTGCCTGGGGGCAGGGGCGGGGCAGTGGGGGGCAGCCCCAGTGGAGACTGTGGGCTGGTCATCTGGAGGACCAAGTGGCCAGAGAAGCCTGAAAAAGCCCAGCCCCAGCCCCAGCCCCAGGGGTGGGCATGGATGGGGACATTCTATTTTCAAATTTCATTGTGGCTTTTCAGTTGCAAAAGGAAATGAGAAAGGGTGTGTGTGTGCTTTTGTATTTGTACGTGAGTTCCTTCCCCAGGCGGGAGCGCGCAGGGGTGCGTGTACACACACACACACACACACACACACACACACACACGGCACCCGTGGCGGGGAGAGGAGCGCTCCCCTGAACAGGAATGGGGGGGTGGCAGGGGGTGTGAGTGGGCGTGCTGGCCCGTGTGCATGTCGCACGCAGGTCTCAGAGGCCCCCAGGCCTCCCCCGGGGGGTGTGCCTGGAGCTCCACCCGGCCCGGACCCCACTGCCTGGCCTGGGGTCAGTGACCCCCCACCCCATTTCCTCTCTACCCCTACCTCCTTCTTCCCAGCTCCTCTGTGGCTCCCCTCTGCCCTTAGGACAGAGGCCACGGGTTCTCCCCACAGTCGAGGCCCTCCTCATCCATCTCACGCCGCACCAGAGATGCCCACACGTGCCACCTTGTCCCCAGAAGAAAGTGTCCACCCCAGGCCTGCAGGGGGAACCACCCGCCACGTTCTCTCTCTGCCATGTCTCCTTTTGCCTTCTCCCGAGCCCCCGAGGACATGCCCACCACGCCCTCCCAGAGCTCGGCTGGACTTTTCCAGGGAGACTTGCGCGTGGCTCACTGCTCCCCGCATGGCCGGGGAGGGCAGGGCTGTCTGTCAAGCCCCAGCGCCAGCCCGGTGGGCTCCCCCAGGCTGGGGGCAGAGGGTGGATCTCTGGAGATAGAGGGGGGCCCGCCAGAGAGTGGCACCCCATTTCCCCAAAGCTCTCCCAAAGGCGGGGGTGGGGAGGGGCGAGGGGGCAGTGCGCGGAGAGCCCGGAGGTTTCCTCCCTCGCTGGACTGCTCTGGACCCACTAGAGCCCAGCGTGGAGGCGGCGGGAGCAAGGGCTGAGGGCAGGGGTGTGTGGACAACACGAGGGGGAAGCCTGTGTGCTTGCCCACAGTCAGGGGACACGAAGTCCCTGGGCCGGGGACACCGGGACACTCACGGGCTCCTCTGCTCATAGATCTTCTCAGACTTCTTCACCGCTGCAAGAACAAACCTGGATTAGCGAGCGACCCCCCGCCCCGGGTGGGAACGGAGATCCGACATCCGCCTTCCTCTTGGCTCCCCGGTGCCCTGGGCAGGCCTCAGATCGGACGAATGGGACGTGGGGGCCAGCCAGCCCACCCCCTGGGCCACCCGTCGTGGACAGGATGTTTGCTATTAGGAGAGCAGAGCCTGGAGAAGGTGGATGCTGCAGGCAGCACAGCAGCCCCCCAACCCCCGTTTTTCCAGAACATTCCCCAGCCCCAACAAAACCAAAGCCCACAGTGAACCAGACCCCCCCTGTCTTCATGGGTGGCTCAGGGCCTCCTCCCTGCCTTGTGAGACTTGTTTGACCGCCTTTGGACCGCAGCCTGGGCTAGGGACCCTACCCCTGTCCCTGCCACGTGCCCTTACCTGGGCGGGAGCAGCGCACGCACAAGCTGGCCACTGTCCCCAGCAGCAGCAACAGGGCCACCCCGGGCCACAGCAGCTCGCTCTCCACATTCATGTCCACTCCTGGCCACATGTCCAGCAGTGCTGCAACGTAGGACCCCCTGTGACCGGCTCTGTCGGGTGTCTGTCACCCCCAGACCCTCCTGACAGCCCCACAGTGGAGCCCAGGCCATGGAAGCACCATCACCCCTCCCTGTCCGAGGACCGAGTCAGGCCACAGCCAGGCCTGCTCCCCCATCTGAGCCCAGACCTTCATCCCGGGCCCCCAGGGCTGTCCCCCACACTTGGTAAGTGCTGGAAGGTTCTGGGGACCCACCAGACCGCCCCATGTGGATATGTCTCAAAGTGCCCTCGCTTAATCCACACAACCACTTGTTGGCGGGAGAGGCTCCCAACATTTCACAGACACAGAAACTGAGGCTGGGGATCCCGGCTGCAAAGGAGAAAGACAGGATTCCAACTCCAGCCTCCGGACAGCCTCACCTGTCGCCCCCTGCAAACCCAGCTTTGCTCCCCGAGCTCAGTCCTTGGTTCCTTCCATACAGAAGACCTGGTAGCCCCCACGCACCCTAGGGCACTTCTCTGTCCCTCTCTGTGCCCCCCAGGGGAGCTGGGAGTGGGATTTCCTTCCTTTCTAAGATTTCATTTATTTATTTATTTGTCAGAGAGAGAGGGACAGAAAGAGCACAAGCAGGGGAGCGGCAGGCAGAGGGAGAAGCAGGCTCCCCGCTGAGCAGAGAGCCCAATGCGGGGCTCGATCCCAGGACCCTGAGATCACGACCTGAGCCAAAGGCAGACGCTTAATCGACTGAGCCACCCAGGCTTCCTGGGGTTTTGTTCGTTAAACACCGAGGGGGTCTTGAGGGCTGTAGGGGAGGAAGGGTGCTCTGGGGAGAGACTGGGAGGGGGGACCCTGTGGGGAAGGGAACCTCGGAACCCAGCCTGACACTGGGTCAGTGACCGGCCCCAGTGGAGGAGCCACGCTGTGATGGCCTGTCCTTGACCAAGCCACAGGCAGCCACACACCCAGGCCAGGGAGGACAAGTACAGCCCTCTTGGGGGGGTTTCCCAGGAGAATCTTGGCATCCCGAGAGACCCAGTCAGTCTCCTGGCAGTGGCGAGGGACACAGCTGAGGGCCGTAGCGGGGTTTCCGAGGGAGCCCTGCCCCAGGAGCGTCCCCTCTGTGCATGTCTGTTTCTGCAGGCTCGGCCCCCCGGGAGGAGGGCTTCTCCCCACTTTACAGCTGGGGAAGGCGAGGCACAGGGAGAAGCTGAGCTCTGTCCTGCCCAGCTCCTGTTTTGGGCTCCCCTGAGGCCTCGGCTGCACTGGGCTGCCCCCTCACGTCCCCGAGCTTCCTGAACCCTCATGGCACAAAGGACAAGGAGCCCTGAGCCACACTGAGCTCCATCCGGGCTGTCCCGGTGAAGCCTCTCTCCTTCCTCGAACACCGAGTGAGTCAGCGGGAACTCCAGAATTCCCAAACCTCGTGATGGGATAGGAGGGCGTCCGTGGGGAGCCCCTGTGCTCGGGGACTGGACCCTACCACCCCCCCCCGAGCCTGCATAGCCTCCTCCTTCCGTCCACCAGGGCCACACCGGGGCAGGCTGTCTGCTGGGCCTCAAGCCGCAGCCCAAGGGCACTGGCGGTGGTGCAGGGCTGAGAGCACCGGGTCGTGGAGGGAGGACTTCTGCCTGTGCCTCGGGATCTGTTAGCCTCAGTCTTCTCATCTGTAAAATGGGGACCAACCCAGGGCCTTTCTCAAAGAACTGCCGGCAGATGATAAGCAGCCGGGCTCGGCGTTCGGGCTTCCCGGAGAGAAGCCTGTGCGGGCTCCTGTTTCTGGTTTGGAGAACTCCCTCGTGCTCCTGAGGCCTGGCCCTCGAGGCCGCCGTCCCGGGGGAGGGCGGCCCACCATCCCAGGGGATCCGGGCCCCCAGAGAGCCTTCTTGCTTCCCGGATGCCCCTGCTCTCCTGGGACAAGCAGCAGGGTCTCTGTGGAAGGGGACGGGGCAGCCTCTGGGCGGCGGGCAGCCTGCACCAACGTTATCAGAGAATTCCTGCCTGTTTCCCCACCCCTGCACGCGGGCCTGAGCCTCGCTCCACCGCACCCCTGCCTCACACGTGGGCCATCACGCCGGGACCCCAGGGCAGGCTGGGATCCGCCCCAGCCCCTCCGTTGTCCCAGACACACCAAGACACACCGTGGGCGATGCCGGGGAGGAACAGCGAGGCCCAGAGAGGGAGCACTTGGTCCAAGTTCCTCCAGCGAGCCAGTCCCGGAGCCAGGATCCCCAAGCTCGGGCCGCGCCGACCCCCAAGGCCTTCCCTGCTCTTGGACCCCTGTCTTGTATTACCTTTTCTAAGAACCATGAAATGTTTTTTAAAAGAGAGACCCATCTGAGGAACAGGCCATGGGCGGCCCCCAGACGGAGTCAACCTGCCTCCAGGCCTGGCTTTCCCACCAGGCTCTGAGCTGGCGGAAGAGGTCTGGGGGAGGAGGCTGAGCCCCCAGAAGGGCCCCAAGGGGCCGGCAGGGCTGGGTCGGGCGGGGACGCTAGGCGGCCACAGGCCGTGGTTCGCAGGCCAAAATAGCACAAAGGGAAGTACGCAGTTTTCAGATGAACAAAGTTTGCAACAGCCGGGCTGGGGGAAAGCCCTCGGGGCTGGGCCTGGCCAGCGGGAAAGGCCCTCAGAGACCCCCTCCTGCCCCGGCTCCCCGCCCGCCTCAGGCCGCACCTGCGGAAGGAGGCCTCCCTGGGCCACAGGGCGGCCTATGGGGTAGGAGACAGAGGTTGGGTCCGAGCCCTGGGGAGTTTTATCCGCCGGACTCTGTTCCGTTTTCCCCGTCATCTAGGCCTTCAGCCTAGGGGCCTCTAATGGAGGCTCCGGAGGCTCAGGTGGCCACTGCGGGGGCCCGGGCAGCCCTGGTCCTGGGGCAGAGGTGGGGGAGGGTGGCGGTCGGCGTCAAGGAGCTCCCCAGCCCAGGGCTGCTGGGCCAGGCTGGGGGCCGGGCATGGGCGGCGGCGGAGGGAGAAGCCTGCTTCCCTCTGGTCCGGGGCCCCGGCGGGCTCTGGGCACACTTGCCCAGAGTCTCACCCGCCCTCCCCCAGCCGAGCGGCAGGGATGTTTCAGCCCCATTTCGCAGATGAAGAAACCAAGGCTCCTGGGTCTGGCCCCTCACCGGGTCTCTGGAAGCAATGAGACCCCCCCCCCCACTCCTGCCAGGAGACCCCCCGCCCCCCAGGCCCGTGTAGGCTGGACTGGGGAAGGCGCTGGGGTGGGGGCGGGGGGAAGCGCTGGAGCCCCGGACCCGAGCAGGGTCGCGAGAGCGGGGTCCCTAGCCAGGGGGCCAAGCGAGGGAGAGCCAGGTGTTCTAGCAACTTCCCAACCCCCCAGCCCTCCCGCAGGCCCCGTAGGGCCATTCCCACCCCCGTGGGGGGTCGGTGGGAGGCAGCCTCGGGGGCCCCCCGCCCCGGGCCCCGCCGAGGAAGACTCACCTGAGAGCCGGGCCCTGTCACTGCGGCCCCCTCATGCCGAGCCGGCGCACCTGCCGAGCGGACGCGACGCCGCGGATACTGGCGGGCAGCGGGCGAGGCGGCGGCTTCCTGTCAGCCCTGAATCATCCCTCACATCCGCCGGCCGGTCCGGCCTGCACAGACGGGGACGCAGAGACACTCGCAGAGACAGGGAGAGACGCTGAGAGACAGACGGAGGGGCGAGAGCGACAGGCACCAGCACGGGCTCAGAGAGGACAGACGCACGGACGGACACACGCGCGCGTGCACACACACACACACACACACACGGAACCCTGAGTCACACAAAGAGGAAGAGACACTCAGAGAGACGGGGAGAGGGCGAGCGGAGTGGGGTGAGCCCTCGGACACACACAGGCGGCCAGAGAGCAGGAAGCCGCGGAGAGACACACACACTGAACCCCACGCACACACACACATACACACCCGGAGAGGGAGAGGCCGCGGAGAGACACACACACAGAGAAAGTGTCATAGGGCACGTGTCAGAGGAAGCGGGACGAGGAGGCAAGCTGAAGCGCTGGAGAAGGGGGGGATGAGCCAGGAGCCATGGCTCCCCCCGCCCCCCTCCCCCACAGTTCCCAGAGACCCCCTCCTGCGGCTGCTAGTTCTGCCGTCGCAGGCTCCTGGGGGGGCCATAAACATCCGGGGTGCTTCCGTGTCTCCTGTTACTGGGCAGTAAGTGACTGGCCCAAGGCCATCAAATCCCTGGTGGCACCGACACTCCCAGGAGACCCCAGGGAAACCCCCATCTGGCATTTCAGACCTGGGCTCCTTAGTCCCGGGGTCCCCCCTCCCCCCCGCCCCACCGGGCCGGAGCACTGGGCTTCTCTTTTAGCCTGTCAGGGGCGGCCAGGGCTCAGACAGGAGGCCCAGCCCCCAAGGCACCAGCAGGCCAGGGCCAAGGCCAGGGCTGCCTGGGGCTGCCCCCCTGTGGGGAAGAAGGGTAGTGCGCCTGCCCGGCCTCCATGTGGGAGATCCTGCGGGCCTCGCCCCAGGAGCCTGTCCCCATCCTGGGGCAGCTGACTCCCAGACTTGTGCGGGCACCGCCACACCCCCTTGCCCCACGCGGGGCAACGCTGCATTCGGCTCCCTTGGTGACTGGCCCCTTGGATGTCACGTACCCAGGGGATGAGGCTGGAGGTGCACGGAAGCTATGCTGGATTTGAACCCCAGTCTGCAGTCTGCTGTCCCCCCAGCGCCCACAAGTGCAGGGAGGGCGGGGGGGGGGGGCGCACCAGCAGCCCTGCCGATGGGACCACCTGCCTGGCCCCCACTCACGTGGGCCGGCGTCGGTGCCCCTTGACCCCTAGACTGGGTGCCTGCCCAGGGGTTTCCAGCTGGCAGAGACTGACAGAGGCTCCCCCGTCTGATGGGAAGGAGCCGTCCTATGCCTGGCTTCTGTCCTGGGCCTTGGCAATGGCAGACGTGACCTCTCACCACTGGCAGTCTCCAGGTCGATCTGCAGTGGGACCTGGGAGCCCTCAGACCCTCCC
Source organism: Mustela nigripes (assembly GCF_022355385.1). Taxonomy (NCBI): domain Eukaryota; kingdom Metazoa; phylum Chordata; class Mammalia; order Carnivora; family Mustelidae; genus Mustela; species Mustela nigripes. Next base: position 9,905,807 of record NC_081567.1, on the reverse strand, counting down.
CAAGCCCGTTTCCCATCAATAATTTTTGCACCTTTTTGTACCTGCTTGGAAAAAAGAGGCTGTTCCCCCTTCTGGTCAATTTTCAAAGTCCTCCAAGGTCCTATTTTATTTATAAATCAAGACTCAGAAAAGAGGTTTGAAAAACGAGACAGTTCACATCCAGTTGCGTCAAAGGTTTCAAAAAAAAAATTTTTTTTTTTATAATTCAGTAGGTTTTGTGTACTACAGGTTTCTCATGACTTTATGATGTTCCCAGGGTTGTGCAACCCTCCCCACCGTCCATCCCCAAACCCTCTTCACTGCAGACACACTGGCTTTTCTGCTCACCGAGGGGCCCGCTGTGCGCACCCTCGGGACCCAATCAAGATCCCCAGATAGCAAAGTGACAGCTCTAAAAACTCAGCAATTCCAAGCTGAGAATCTTCGGGGGTCATATATATCCTAAAGGCTGATGGGAAGCTGTGCATCTTTTTCAGAAAAATCACCGGAGGTGTGAACGACATTCTAGAACGCCCTGGAGCCCCACATATGTCTGCACCCCCAACTCCACATCTTAAGGTGCCAACGAACCTCCTTCTACCCCCTCCTCCCGAGCCAAATCTGACGTTTATTTGTGGTTGTGAACTCACTACCCAAAGGAACCTAGAGAATCCTCATCCTTCTGCTTCCCCCGGACCTCAGGACCTGCTTCTTTTGCTTTGTCCTCTAGGTGTAGGCAGATTCTTGAAGTGGTTTGTCCTTTTTATGAACACCAACCAGGCTGTCTGACCGCATCGGGCTTCTTTTTCCCGCTATTGCGTTGTGACCTGATGCTGTGTGTGCCTCCGGGCCATTCTGTCATCTGAACAACACAGCTGCTGCTGTGGATGTGCTTTCTCAGGGGCTCATACCTGGAAGGGGAACCACTGGGCTCTAGAACACGGAGACATTCCATTCCCAAGTGAAGTCCCTAAGTGTAGCTCCGACTTACACGCTCCTCTGTAGGACACAGACTCTCTAGCCACCGGCCTGTCGGGTCGTGGTGGCGGGTGAGGGGTAGTGTTTTTTTTTCCTCCGTGTGATCTTGACTTACTAGCCAGGACTGCTAGTGGGGTGGGTTAGCATTCTTCTCATCTTGTTTGTATTTTGATAGAGTACTTCAAAAAGGTTACCTAGTGAGCGCACTCTTAATTTCGACTTGAGGGTAATGCATGTCAGCAAGCCCTCTACCAAGTCCAAGGGAATCGTGGTTATTTGCAGAATCCCTGGGCAGCCTGAAAAGCTTCCCGCGTTTCTCTCTGGGCCCGTTGAGAAAGGTAAGCTTCCGGGCCGCTCATGATTTTACTAAGGGTCACCTTGCCTCCCACCGTGAACAGAATTCCAAACGGAACACTGGAGAGCCTGCTGTTGTGAATCAGTGTACTTTATTTGTGTATTTGGTATTTTGCACCTAGGGGGTGGCTACAGAGGCGGGCAGAGATGAGTAGTAGGTTGGAGTCAAGTACGTTATTTCGGTTCATGTTCATGGCCAGAAACTGCAGAAGGAACGAAGATGTGTGGATTTAGAAGCCCATGGACCTCGTGTAAGCATCACACATTTCACCGCGGAGGAAGACTGGCCAAGAACACGCGAGACTCAGAGCAAAGCGCTCACCCGAAGGGCAGAAGCTGCCAGGCTCAGGCCAGACGCTCCGAGGAAGCACCAGGAGCCCCGCCCCGCCCACCTGCCAGCCACGCACAGCGTTCCCGCAGCCGGGGGCCGTTTCATGGCCCTGCGTGCCAGGCACACCGGATCTGGGGAGCACGGGGCAGGAGAGAGCCACCCGTGACACACGGAGGATGGCTGACAAGGGTGCTCCGCGAGGGGCACCCTGTCCGCCTCCCCGCCCGGCAAGAGCACTGGCGAGAAGTCCACAGGGCGAGGCCTGGAGGAGGGGCTGGCACGGGAGGCCTGCCCCGTTCTCCAGGAGACCAAGGAGCTCCGTGCACGACAAGGGGCCCCAGCGGGTCCTACTGCCGTGATGGCCCGGAGAACAGACCTTGCACAGGCTAGTGGCCCCACATGACCCCCAGAGCCGGGCAGAATCTGAGAAGAGGACAGAAGGAAACAACAGTATCTTAAGTACTTGTGAGAAGAGCCAACTGTAAGGAAGGCTTTAAAGCAACAGTCAGGGTGGGGCGCGGGGGGGCGCTGGCTGGCCCAGTCGGTGGACCGTGCGACTCTGAATCCCAGAGTCTTTTTTTATGTTTTGTTTTAAAGATTTTATTTATTTATTTGACAGAGAGAGATCACAAGTAGGCAGAGAGGCAGGCAGAGAGAGAGGGAAGCAGGCTCCCTGCTGAGCAGAGAGCCCGATGCGGGACTCGATCCCAGGACCCTGAGATCATGACCTGAGCCGAAGGCAGCGGCTTAACCCACTGAGCCACCCAGGCACCCTGAATCCCAGAGTCTTAAGTCCAAGCCCCATGTTGGGCATAGAGTTTACTCAAAACAGAAAAATACAGAAACCGCCAGGTCCAAGAACGCGTAAGGGCCACAAGGGCACCGGCTCCCTGCCCACATGATCTGTTCCTCGGGAGTCTCAAGCAGGAGCTCCTTTAGAGGCTGCTGGAAACTGGCGCTTCTCCCCCAAGTAACGACCAAGTAACCTCCTTCAGCCAGGCTCTTCCTGAGATCCTGAACTGGGAGCATGGGCCCGGCCACAATGCCGGCACCCTCCTGGCGCCCGAACGCACGCCTCCTGACCCCTCTCCTTTCTGCCTCCTGCCAAGACCTCCCTGAACAAGACGTTTCGGTCAGGATGGGAAGCCCTGGCCTCTGCAAGTTGGCTATGCAAGCTTCTCCTCTCCTGGGACTTGGAGAAACCACCTGGCCCCCGACAAGACGGGCTCCGAGGTAAGAACATTCTCAGAAACCTGACCCCTTATTAAAATGGCCCCGCTTGGCATCCCAGTCCATCTGGCTTCTCTGAGGGCAGTTTAAGAACAGCGACAGGGGTACCTGGGGGGGCTCAGACGTTAAGCATCTGCCTTGGGCTCAGGTCATGATCCCAGGGTCCTGGCATCGAGCTCTGCATTGGGCTCCCTGCTCGCAGGAAGCCTGCTTCCCCCTCTCCCACCTCCTCCCTCTGCTTGTGTTCCCTCTCGCTGTGGGTGTCACATAAATAAAATCTTAAAAAATAAGAAAACCAAACAGCAGGGGCCAAAAAAAAAAACCCACCCCAATGCAGAGGGAAACCTATCTCCGGAACACTCATACTGTGCGCAAACTTTTGTGAAAATGAACCCATTTGTTTAGGTGCTGATTTGGGCAAAGATGCACCCTCCTCTCTCAATTCGGCTACTTCGGGACGGGAGGCGGGTATTAAGCTGCGTCTGTAACCCCGAGCACAGCACAAACGCCAGGGCCCAAGGGAAGGCGCGTGTCCAGACGGCGAAGTCACAGGGAGAGAGGGAGTCAGACAGCCGGGCGGGAGCCGCGCTTCAGTCCCGAGAAACCTCTGGAAACCCGGATGACCCAAGGGTCCGAACCCGCCACAGGCCCTTTAGAGGTGGGATCCAAGTTAACCTCTGAAAAGAAGCCACATCGAGCTGGGCTCCGAGCCTCCGGCCCAACCACACGAGGGGCAGAGGGTTTTTGGTCTCGGGGACCCTCTCCCTTAGAGAAAACACCAGCGAGCATCAGTCCTCCAGGCTGGGCAGACCAGGCGGACAGCCGCGCGTGCTCTCACCACAACACGGCCTGCCCTCCCCGCCCTCCCCCTGCAGGGTAAGCCGCCGTCAAGGCTCGTCAAGGCTCCCCTCCCTCACCACGCCAAGTCCTCTGGCAGCACCCTCGCCGCCAGCCGGGCCTCTCCCGGACATGGCAGAGCTCTGCACCTTGTCCCCTGGGCCACAGAACCGCCCGGAAGCGCCCCCACCCCCGACAACCTATCACCCGCTGGCCACGAAGTCCCCAGAACTTCCGCTGAACACAAGCAGTTATTCAAAGGGACCCCTCGTGCAGACAGCGGACTTCTTCCATTCTGGGCAGAAACTGCCTTTAGAACCTAATCAAACACCAGGGCCACACACCTGTGCACGCAAGGTCTCTGTTCAGGAAATCACGTTTTTTGGGAAATGAGGAGGAAAAAAGGGAGACCCCGGTGTGCTGCTTCTGATCATCACCGGCTCTGAAAAGAATCTCACGATTCCTCCAAGTTCCCAAAGCAAGAGGCGCTTGGCTCGCGCACCGCAGCCTGTGCTGCGAGACTCGGCTGTCGCTTCCCGACTTTAAGACGGTGCAAATTGCACGTGGAGGGCAGCTAGAAAGAACTCAAAAATAAGGACAAGCATTAAATATTACGTAAGGTTTTCTTTTATTTAAAAGATCATTCACAAAATACCATATCCATAGATTTCCTTTCTGTCATATAGCTGAATGTGTGAAGTGTTTGGAATTCTGTTCTTACGTTTAAAAGTCAACCGGGTGGCCCAGAAGTTTAGATGATTTTGTTTTGTTCTTAATCTTTTCCCCACGGAAGATGTAAGTAGGTCATCTGAAAGCATCGGGTTTGACTACGACCACATAATGCATGTCTTTCGTAAGTTAAGTATTGGCGTCACACAAATGGTTCTTATTTCAGAAGCAGAGAGGCAGGAGAAGAAAGGACAGGAGAGAGAGTTCTGTAACTGCTGAGACCCCGGGACAGAGCCGCGGCGGGGACGCGCGGGGCTCTCCCCCCGGGGCTCCAGCCGCTGGCCGGCCCCGAGCCGCTCCCTGCGGCCCAGAGTGGGACTGGGCGCTGCAGAACCGAGCTGTTCACACGCAGGCTTTCCAGCTCCAAGGCCACGGCCACCCCCTGCCCCCACCAAGTGCCGAACTCACTGTGTGGGGACAAGCAGCTCTGCCCCCAGGAGGAGACCTGGTGGCTGAGAGCCACCCACCGGCTACCCGGACGTCCCTGTCGGCTCTGCATAGTAAAATCCTCAATTCATCAAGTAAAGTGCCAGACTGTAGGCCCATTTTCATTATAAAATCCAGGGAAGCTGTGAAGCACAGGAGCTCGCTGCTACACCAAGGAGCAGAGAGAAACACAAGGGAGAGATGCGGGCTCCACACACAGCGGGGACCAGAGGAGCGGCCGCGTCCACGCGGTCAGGGCAGCCCGGTGTGGCTCTGCCACCGCCGCCCTTCGGTCCCCCCAGAGCACCCTGGCCGGCAGAAAGGAGGGAACCGGCCCGCACAGTGTGCTGAAGGCACCCCAGTGGGTGTGACCACAGCAGTGCGCTCGGCGGGTCCTCTCCGGCTCGCCGCGCCGCTACCCCTTCTTCTGGGTTCCACGGTTGAGCGGAGAGCCTCTTCTGCTCGGGCCACCTGCGCAGGGAGGGAGCAGCGGAGGCAGGGCTGCTTATAAATAGGGACAGGAAGGAATTTTGAAGGATCAACGGGTATTTTATCCTTGTTTTGGAAACAAGGTGCCTCAAATTCTGTATATGTTGATCACAGCGGAATAAAAACGAGAAGCTATCCAGTCTGTGACTTCCTCCCTGGTTTTCTCCTCCCCCCCTGGAAGCCACAGCAATACAGAACTCAACATGCAGGTCAGGAGAGAAGCGCCGAGAAAACTCAAAGAAACAACCGGGTCTGGCCAGTGCGTCTGAAGGAAAGAGAGAAAGCACAGGAGAGAGACGGAGCAGCACCTCCAACCAGAGGACGCCCACGGCGGCTGCCTCCGTCGCCCGGGAGACCCTCGGGTGCGGGAAGGAGAGAGCACAGAAGGGAGAGAGGCAAGGAGAGGCAGAAAAAAAAAGAAGGAAAGCACGAGACAGGCACTAGATAGGTGCAGCAAAGCCAAGAATGTACTAAAAACCACTTGTTAACTGCTGACATGCGCTCACAAGCTCTGAGTTTCCGTTGTACGAGAGGGGACGGGGGTCAGGCGCAGGCCCGCCGGCCCGGGGGGGCTGGCCAGGCTGTGGTCTCGCGCTAACTCCCCCACACCCCGCTCCCTCCCCGCCGCAAGCTCATTCTTGCTCCTTCTGAACGACTTCCTCTCTGGGCCTGGCTCCCCCGAAGATAGCAGAGTTGGGGTTGGCTACTTGATTGAGGGGCGTTGCGACCGTTCGAGGCTTCAGCTGGAGCCGTGGCCTCTGTGCTCTTTCCTCTGCGGGAGAAAAGCCAACATGGTTTATCGAGAACGGACCCCCTTCCCCGTGCGGGTGAAATGGCCCCACTGAGGCCCCCCTGCCCCGACCTGGCCCGCTTTCTAACTAGCAAGCCAGCCGCGAAGACCTAGCGCACCCCCAACATTCTAGCAAAGGTCAGCTCGCTATTTAAGACAACGGGGTGGGCCACAGAAGCCACTGCCCAGGGCACGGGAAGACCTGTGTGTGGGGGGCGTACAGCCAGCGCACCCCGGCTAGACACCCTCCGGGGAGGAAGCAGCGTCCTACCTTCTGTGGGTTCTCTGAAGTCCATGTTGGACCCTCGGAGGGGAGGGCCGTCTCTGAACCGACTCCCCATCGGGGGGCCCGTTCGCCGGTCACCGGGGCGACTCCCTCCCCTGCCTCCTAAGAAGTCATCCCTGAAGCCTGAAGGAGGAGGGGACACTGCGTTACTTTCTCAGCCACTGACTCAGAGCTGCCCACGCAGCCGGTCTGCTCTGCAATTCCTTAGTTCGTCCAACGTCGGCAGCTTTTGTGAAATAAAGCGCAAGTGAAGACCGAAAAGTCAGGCACCTGTGTTGTCAATCAAGCGCGAATGTGCTGGGCTCAGCCCCGGAAGAGGGGGGCGCACCGGGGCACAGGGCACCCCGCCCCCCAGCTGCACACCTGCTCCGCTGTGCAGGAGAGGACGGCCGGGCTCCGGGGAGCCTGCAGGGAGCCGCGTGGGGAGAGGGTCTCTCCACAGGCTTGGACAGCCTCAACTTTTCTTTAGGTTCACATGTCACTGCAAGACTTCCAGCTAGAGGGGAGTCGAGCTAAGCAGCCTTTTACTTATTTATTTTTGTTTTGTTTTATAAGGACTTTATTTATTTGACAGAGAGCACAAGTGGGCAGAGAGGCAGAGAGAGAGAGAGGGAGAAGCAGCCTCCCTGCCGAGCAGAGAGCCTGATGCAGGGCTCGATCCTGGGACTCTGGGATCATGACCAGAGCCGAAGGCAGACGCTTACCGACTGAGCCCCCAGGCGCCCCTGACATGCGTGTTTTGCAGCTAAGGCCGAGCGAAGGCAATGCCTGGCCGCCTTGTCAGCTCAGACTCTAAGTGTCCTTCCAATCCGGTCAGTGCTAGGTTTTCTGCTCTTTGGCACACTTCCCTGGCGACCGCACTGTTTTGAGCCGTGCCCGGCTGGAGCGTGGCAGGTCGCCCGGTCTTCGCAGTGCAAGGAGACGGCCCTGCACCCCATCTGGGCGACGTGCGTTAGGTCAGCTGCACTCGGGCAGCGTCCTGGTGCTGCTGCTGTGAGTTCAGGGTCGGATGAACCACGAATCAACAGCACACGTGAGTAAGGTGAAGTAAGGGGTCTTTCCAACACATCCACACCAGAAGGTCAGGGCTGATCGGCTGACCAAAGCGTCACGACCAGAGACTCTCAGGACGCTGACCCTGCTGCCTGCCCCGGGGGCAATGGTCTGTCTGGTGTCTGCTCACCTGGGCTTCTCAGAGCTTTAACCCTAACTCCCTTGAACGTGGAGAATACGATGTTTGCAAGGCTGGCCAAGGAACTGGGGAAGAGATCAAGTTACCCGAAACCCGGCTCAGAAACAGAGTCGGACAACATCAATTTTAACAAGAAATGAAAACGATTTCAAACAGATTCGGGCCAACGGGAGCACTGAGATGGGGAAACACACTGGGAGGCATACAGCTGGGGTAAGAGTCTCTCCAGAATTCTTCGAACCAGAGCTTACAGTGTTGGTTCAATGAGCACAATTGGTATTCAAACACTCAGCCTGACATTTTCCGCCAATAAACTAGAAAGCGCACCTTCCCGCGTGGGTACGGAAGTCACTTCCCCTGCACGAGTAACTAACTCCTGCTACCAGCGTGCAACACCGGTCAGCTCCCACTCCCACCGACTAGAGACACACGACCGCTCTGTCCAGGAGCGCGAGGCAGGTTTGGCAGAGGCAGAAACCGGTGCCCGTGACAGAATCTCTTCTGATAAGGAGCAGGGGAAGAGGATGAAGTTTAAAGCAAGGTCTGGCACACTCAAGAATGCCTTTTCATTAAGTGTGGAGACAGATTTTTTAGGTGGCACAGCATGAGACCCTTGTAAGGTGTTTTTTTTTAAAAACAAAGTTTAGTTTAACGCACAGGCTACTTCTGGTGGTGGGACTTTGCTTTCTTCTTTTTATTTTGTATTGCTTGAGTTTTCTTTGTACCAAGCACGTATGATTTTAAAAACAGCAACGTTCGGGGCACTTGGGTGGCTCCCTAGGTAAGCCTCTGCCTTCGGCTCAGGTCATGATCCCAGGATCCTAGGATCGAGCCCCATGCATCGCGTTGGGGAGCCTGCTTCCTCCTCTCTCCCTGCCTGCTTCTCTGCCTACTTGTGATCTGTCTCTTTCTCTGTCAAATAAATAAATAAAATCTTTAAAAAATAAAAAAGCAAATAAAAATAGCAACGTTCTTTTAAAGAGCAAAAAAGAAAAGATGGATTTTCACAAATAACGCATATAGGCATTAACTCCTCTGTGTGGGCATATGTGGTTTTAAAGACCACTAAAGGGGAGCCTGGGTGGCTCAGTGGGTTAAGCCGCTGCCTTCGGCTCAGGTCATGATCTCAGAGTCCTGGGATCGAGTCCCGCATCGGGCTCCCTGCTCAGCGGAGAGCCTGCTTCCCTCTCTCTCTCTCTGGCTGCCTCTCCGTCTACTGGTGATTTCTCTCTGTCAAATTAATAAATAAAAAAAACTTTAAAAATAAATAAATAGATAAATGAAATCTTAAAAATAAATAAATAAATAAAAATAAAGACCACCAAAACCCTGCCGTGGGACACAGGCCCTGGCAGGTGTCGAGGTCCTGTCCGCTGTGTTCTCAGCTTCCGATAGGAAAAATCCAACTAAGGCAACCGTTCCTTAGGTAACCTCCACGCTTCCCCAGTCACAAGCTCGAGGGCTGTTCCACTAATACCAGAAATCCAAAACCGACAGGTCCAAGACCACTACTCCTCAGGCCAGTAACGGCTGCACCTAGACTGACTCTGCAAGCCCTCTGCTGCGTGTTTCAGAGACCAGCTTATACGTAAAATTACAGTTTTACTGGATGAGACTGTATTTTTATGAATAAGTTCTGATCGGCTATAAGAAACTGAGTTCTGCAACAGATATAAGCAGTCATCTGTTTAGTTACAGGGGGACTGGAAAGAATTTTAAAGAATTCTGGTCTACACCAGCTTGTCCTACTTCCTCCCATACTCACCAAATACTTTGCGCTGAATTTGGTTTGATGGGGGGAGGGGAGGGGGACAGGGTGGGTGGGGTCACTGATGTTATCTTAGACCCTGTGGAGAGAACTCCTAGGAAACATAACAGACTGGTTTCTCAGGGTTTTACCTTTCTACACGACTGCCATTTTTATTACCTGTGTGAGTTATTTACTAAAAACAAAAACCACCACAACAAACAACATAAAGAGTTTAAGAAGCGTTTAGGAGTGAGCCAGGCCTCGTTTAGGAGTGAGCCAGGCCTCTCGGGTCAGTTAAGACAACGGTCAGGTGGATGCGGCCCACCCGGGAGGGAGCGGAGTTCCACGACTTCAGCCACGCAAGCGGGGGCCACCAAGAATCACAGTGACCCGAGGCCTCCCGTAAGCTTCCAAAACCTCCGGACTATTTCTGCAAGTAGTTCTGGAGGCAGGCGTGCTTCCGTGTGTCCGTGCACACCCGCACCGCCCAGGGGGCTCCCGAGATGAAGGCGCCACGAGAACTGCAGGCGGAGGCCCGGCGGAGGCCCGGCGGAGGCCCGGCGGAGGCCCAGCGGAGCCGGGCCAGGGCTCCGTGCACCCCGCCTACAGCGGAGGCTTCTCCAGTCCTATCCCACACACTCCGCCGCCAACAGAGGCTTGGTGCACGCCTGGAGACCTTTCAGGAAAACATCACCTACACCGTGAGCTAACAGAGTGGTCTGGCCAGGCTGCTCCCAGCAAGGCCACTGCAAGGTAAGTGGCAATGCTGTGAATGCTGATCCCGGAAAGGAAGTCATCCCCGGGGATCCCGCCCACCCTAGATTCTCCAGGGTCACCCATTCCTGAGATACACACCAGAAAAGCTGAGGCTGCACCATTACCTTGCTGCACAAACACGGAAAAATTCACCGGAAGATGACAACTCATGTGACGAGAAATTCGCAGGAGTTAAGAGAAGAGTTCTGGCCTCCAACAGAAACAAAACCAAACCGAAATGCCCCAGGCTTACAGAAGTCTGGTCCATTCCCTCTCAGCATTTTTACTAGTGTTTAAAAGCTTGCGAAAACGGGGGCGCCTGGGTGGCTCAGTGGGTTAAGCCGCTGCCTTCGGCTCGGGTCATGATCTCGGGGTCCTGGGATCGAGCCCCGCATCGGGCTCTCTGCTCAGCAGGGAGCCTGCTTCCTCCTCTCTCTCTGCCTGCCTCTCTGCCTACTTGTGATCTCTCTCTGTCAAATAAATAAATAAAATCTTAAAAAAAAAAAGCTTGCGAAAACGTATCAGACCCGTGAGACAGTTCTATTGGTACCTCCGGGAACCACCATCAGCGGGCGTACAGCAAGTTTCACATTCAAGTTACGGAAGAACCAATCACCTCTGTCATCTGGCCCTCCTTTCCTGAATCCGAAGCCACCTTTATCTTGTTTTCTGCCTTCTGCAATGTCCACACGAAGTGACCGATCACCCAAGAGCTAATGGTAATGGGAAAACAGTGTTAAGTACTGGCAAGAGAAAACACCGCGACTTCTAACACGCACAGAAAAGCAGAAGATACTTACCGCACCATCGTATGTCAAGGCTTCCTTAAGGGAATCCACCTCATCAAATTCTACATAGCAGAATCCTGCAAGAGAAACAAACCCCAATTTCCTCAAGGAACTCTGGGTGAAGGCAGGGGGGCTCCCTGTCTGGTCCATTTCCCCACTCTGGTGCAGCAGCTAGGGCACGGTGGACTAGGAGAGCCCAGAAGAGAGACTGTATTTTTTTGGTGAACAGAAAATACCTGGCATTCCTTCTTCATGTTTATATCCTCTGAAATATCTGGCAGCTGTTTTTTTTTTTTTTTTTTTAAGATTTTATTTATTTAGGCAGCTGTGTTTTTATAAAAAACCTTTCTTTTTATGAGTTTTAACCATCATCTTAAAACCTTTCCTGGGTCACTGTGAAGAGCTGTTCATTCTGACTTTTGATTAACTTTAACAGAACCCAACTGGGGCTTTAAGACACAGATCTCGAAGACAAGACCGAACGTGCTTTGAAGGAACAGGCGGAAGATGCCTACGACTTACTCCTCAGGTGGCTGGTACAGAAGCTGTTCTCTAAAGCTAAAAACACAGTGACAAGGGCATCCTCTGTGCGATGCTCACGGAGAAACAGATGGCCTGGGTCCGAGCGCGTGAGCCCACAGTCTGTGCCCTGATGCCGGCTTCGGCCGTGAGACCGTAAACACAACATTGCAGGCAGAGGAAACCATACTTCCTCACGTCAACCCCTGCATTAGCTACCCCCCCCACTCTTTCCAAGGCCCTTCCTTGCCACCGGGAGACTAACTCTGGGCTTAAGCACGCACCCCCGCCCCCATGCGCTCACACTGTACCCTGCACCAGGACTGCACTTCCCCTTCAAAGCCCACTGGACCGCAAGTGCTCCCAAGACTTGGGTCCAAACTTGTCCTGTTCACCATCTGCTCAGCAGTAACTTACAAAAGAACCCACTGCTTGGCTGGAGGGTCCCCACCATCCCCCCTAAGCGGATCCAATGTCTACAGTATTTGAGGAAACCGCCCGCACGTTCCAAGAGGCCAACAAAGCCAGCTCACCCATGCCACCCTTCAGAGCGGCTGAAAGGGAGGATCAACCTCTAGGAGACACACTGAAACGTGCTTCTGCAGACTCACCCCACAGGCTGCCCTCCCAACGCCCAACTCCCCTGAAGCCTGGAACTCCTGGTGCCTCTAGGAGGGACACTGGTGGGCTGATCGGACAGGTTTGTTTTCATTGTTTGGGCCATTCCTATCATAAGGCTTCAGGCTCTAAAGCCAAAAAACTTTCAACATGATCACAGTACTGCCTATACACAGAACTGCCCAGATGCACGAAACCCCTGCTTCTCACACCTCTCCCTCGCTGGACATCACTCCGTACCTTCCCCGATGCTCTTCTGGATCAATAATGTAAGCCAAATGCTCTCGCACCGTGCTCTCAGGGAGCACGTCTCCCCTCAGGGACTCTTGAAAGCTCAGAGATAATGCTCCTATGACTCTTCCTTCTTACTGCTTTCCCACTCGAGCGCCCCAGAGAGACTAATCTACAGACACTAACTTGATCTGAAATCTGAGCCAACCCTCTTCCACACACAAACTCCAAAGTCACCAATGTAGTGACAGTACGTATGAATTCTATACAAATACCTAGATTACAGGAAAACTTCAAAGCAAAATGCCAGGAGTCGGGCCAAGGTGAAATGCACCTGCCAAGTCCTCCATTTTATCTGTTCATTTCCCCCCGAGGGACCTCCCTGACAGCACAGACAGCACAGCTGGGTCAGGCAAACAGCTGGCTGACTCGGGCATACACATATGCCTATTTCTACAAATCAGAGCACGAGTAAAACATTTTCGCCCCAAGTAGAACAGAAAGCCTACAGGTTAAAGGACCGTGTTTATTTCAGCTACTCGGACAAATATTTCAAACACTTTCATAAGTGGAGCCCTCTGGTTCTCTAAGACTGTGGTTTCAACCCTCCCTCTACAAAAACGCACAGTAAGAATTCCCCCAACTCACCTTTAAATTTGTCTGTATCTTTGTCTCTGACTAGCCGTACACTTCTTATGCTGAGATCCTTAAAGATAGCATCTATGTCGCCCTGAACTGTATTAAAAGGTAGATTTCCTACATATGCTGTGTAGGGGGGCTCTGTGGGCAGCTCCTTCTGGCTGCGGGAACCATGGCCACCAGCACTGCCGCGGGACCTGGAGGGGAAACAGACAGGATTCAAGTCTCCTCGCCCCCGCGCAGGGAACAAGGGCAATGTCTCCGGCTCAGCCACACCACCCAGGGTTACTGCTCCACTGGAACGTGAAATTACCAAGAGTATCCCAAAATATCCTTCATGACCAAGGGCCTATTTTTTGGTGACAGAAATGTCCATGGAAGCACGGAACCTAGATAAACACACATTTCCCTGCAAATCCGAAGAGAATGTACCCCCGGCGTGGCTGGTTACCTATTTACGTGGACTCCGTGTCTACAAATGGTTTACATCCTAAAACCTTAGCAAACGCCCTCCCTCGTGCCTGGTTGTCCTCATCCAGGCTGAAGCGAACTGCCCAGAGTCAGTGCACTGTGTTCAGGAAGGATCTCTAGAGCCGCCGTGACCCACACAGAACACACGTGCTTCTCGCTACCGTCACGCTGCGGCCAATACAGCCTCATGAAAACCTGAGCTGCTGTACATCAAGTGCTACGTACATGCACGCTCCACCGCTCCACCACTGCCCGCGCGACCTCCCTGATCCTCAAGGGCGTACTACGAATCCATTTAAACCTCAATGCCATTCCTCCCCTGCAACAAGAGAGGGTGATGTGTCTACGGTTACGGGGCTCAAAAGTGGCAAAAAAGGCAGGAGCCGGACTCGACCACAGCTCCTCACTCATCTGTAGAGGTTTTGGTTTGAATCCCAGCTCGGCCACAAACTTACTTCACCATCCGACCTTAAGGAGTTACTCCATTTCTCTAAGCTTTGTTTATTTGTAAAACTGGGTAAGTATTAGGTAATGCTAACGAACAAAGCTTAGTTACTGAGAGGTACAGATTATGGTGCCTCATACCCGGCACACGGCACACACGGCCGGAGCAACAGTCACCCCTACAACCCGAGGCTCAAAATGTCCTACAGACACGGAAGCAGCAGCTGGGGCCACTGTACATTCATTCGTCAGGCCCACAGGACGTCCACTACCAAGAGTGACCCCAACGTAAACCACAACTGTGTGACAACACGGTCAGTGCAGGTGTCGACGGCAGGGCCGTCTGTGCTCCTGTGCATGTGCAAGGTGGACACAGGAACTGTGTTTTCTTCTCCCTCCACCAAAGACTGATTTAAGAGACTGACTCCCTGCGGCGCTCAATCTCCTGACCCTGAGATGAGGACCTGAAGGGAAACCAAGGGGCAGCGACTCAAGCAACTGCGCCACCCAGACCCCCAGAACTGTCTTTTCTGATCAATTTCGCTGTGAACGTAAAACTGCTCTAAAACAGTCCATAAAATGAATGAAGGGGAAGGGGAGCTCTTCCTTACATCAGTAAGAATGTCAACGCATAAAAGTAGGAGTCGTCATGTAAAAAGAAAACCACCACTCTTGGGGTGCCTGGGCTCAGTTGACTAAGCATCGGACTTCGGCTCAGGTCACGATCTCTGGGTCCTGAGGCCCGCGTCGGGCTCTGCACTCAGTGCGGAGTCTGCCTGAACCTCGCCCTCTGCTCTCCCCTTCTTGTGCCCGCTCTTAAATAACTCTAAAAAAGAAAGAGAGAAAGAAAGAAGGAAAAGGAAAGGAAAAGAAAAGAAAACCATTCCTCTGTACCCACTACCGCAGCGGGGCTGATTCAGACAAAGCTCATCAATGGCCTGAGCTGTCCGTGTGCCCTGTATTCTGGCATGGATCATGACAGACAAGAAAGGCAGGGGGACCAATGAAACATGACAACCAATGCTACATGTCATCTTTGATTCTGGAACAAACAGCTCTAAAAAAAAGCAGATGGAGAGATCTGGATACGGCACGTACAGACATCACGGCTTCCAGGCTTCCACGCTCGATCTGCAGGGAGCGGTGGCCGGCAGGGCCGTGAGAACCGTGAGAACCGCCCTGCTCTCCCAAGAGCCCCGGAGGCTTCAACACAAAGAAGGCGAAGGCGGCTAGCCTAAAGATAAAGCAAACTCAAACCCTGTCACTCTAACAGTGTCCACTGTGGGTCTGAAAATGTTCTTATCGTTTGCAGAACACAGGAGGGAAAAAAATTCAAAAGAGGGAGGTGGCGTTTTCTTTTTATGGAGACATTGGAGTATTTTAAAGGAATCTCCTCCCGACAAAGATCTGCTCAAAGTCATCCTTTCTATAGGGCAAGCACCAGTACAAGTCATGGAAAGTAACTTAGCTTTTGATCCACAGTTTGCTAGAAATATCATGAAAGAAATTCCCCATCTTTCCTGATAAATATTATTCTTTAAGACCCGTTTTTAGCAGCACCAAATCATGACCTAATTCTTAGATGGCTAAAATTTTTTAAGTGTAGTGACTCAGAACCCTGCTCCTTCCGGTTAAGAAATCCGGTTTTGTTTTCCAGAGAACTGTATTCCACTGGCTCCAGCTCCCACCCCATGAAGTTTAGTAAATCGACTTATTTTTGCACCTCTGTACTCTTTGCAACACCACTGTTCTTTTCTCGATGATCTTAAACCCCAAAACACTTTTTAAAATTTATTTGAGAGCGAGCGAGGCAGAAGCAAGCTCCCTGCAGAGCAAGGAGACCGATGTGGGGCTCAGTTCTGGGTCTCGGAGATCATGACCTGAGCTGAAGGCAAGCGCTGAACTGGCGAGCCACCCAGGCGCCCCTAATAAGATGTACTAGAGAGCGAGCCAGAGCGTGCGCAGGTGTGTGGGCGCACACGTGCTGAGGGAGGTGCAGGGAATCCCAAGCAGCCCCCTCTGCTGAATGCGGGGCCCAGCATGGGGCTCGGTCCCATGACCCCGAGATCATGCTCTGAGCTGACATCAAGAGTTGGCTGCTTAACTTACTGAGCCACCCAGGTGCCCCTAAACGCTAAAATATTTTCAGTAAGACACTCTTTGAGACTGAACATGGAGTATGTAAGCTACGGTGTTAAGTATAAACATTTGGAAAACCATCAAAACACAGGATGAATCATACTTTTAATAACCTTAAATTCATTTATTCAACATTTACTAAACATCTGGCAGAAAGTCCCCTGCCCTCAAACAGCTCACAAGTGAGCAGGACATATAAACACAAGTAACTGAGCACACATGCCGGCGTGTTTGTGTATATATGCGAGCGCGTGCGTGTACACATGGCTGACAGCTACAATGATTTTTCTTTAAATTTTATTTATTTATTTGACAGACAGAGATCACAAGTAGGCAGAGAGGCAGGCAGAGAGAGAGAGAGAGAGAGAGAGAGGAGTTAGCAGGCTCCCCACAGAGCAGAGAGCTCCACGCGGGGCTTGATCCCAGGACCCTGGGATCATGACCTGAGCCGAAGGCAGAGGCTTTAACCCACTGAGCCACCCAGGCGCCCCTACAATGATTTTTTAAAAATTTAAGAGAAGAGGGTGCCTGGGTGGCTGCCTTCGGCTCAGGTCATGATCTCAGGGTCCTGGGATCGAGTCCCGCATCGGGCTCTCTGCTCAGCAGGGAGCCTGCTTCCCTCTCTCTCTCTCTCTCTGCCTGCCTCTCCATCTACTTGTGATTTCTCTCTGTCAAATAAATAAATAAAATCTTTAAAAAAAAAAAAAAATTTAAGAGAAGAGGCAGGAAGGCGCGCTCAAGGGGCCCGTGGGATGCCCTCACATGGACCGCTGGATGCAGGCCTGGGAGTGCAGGGTCCCGGCTCTGAGCTCCGGGCCCCTGCGCAGTCTAGATAAGCAGGGTGGCTGAGCTCCTCCAGTGACCGGGACACGGAGAAGAATGCGGTCGGGTAGGAACCCAGCCCTGGCTTTGGGAAGACGAAAGAATCCCATTTCAGGGAAGCAGTACTTGGTTTTATTTAAAAGATTTTATTTATTTGTTGGAGAGCAAGCGCCCATGCGCACCAACACAAGGAGAAGCAGGTTCCTCACTGAGCCACCCAGGTGTCCCAGGCAAGCAGTATTTTAAAGATTTTATGGGGCGCTTGGGTGGCTCAGTGGTTTAGGCCGCTGCCTTCGGCTCAGGTCATGATCCCAGGGAGCCTGCTTCCTCCTCTCTCTCTCTCTCTGCCTGCCTCTCGGCCTACTTGTGATCTCTGTCAAATAAATAAATAAAATCTTTAAAAAAAAAATAAAGATTTTATTTATTTACTTGACAGAGATCACAAGCAGGCCGAGAGGGCATGTTGGGGGGGGGGTAGGGCAGGCTCCCTGCTGAGCAGAGAGCCCGATTCAGGGCTCGATCCCAGGACCCTGAGATCATGACCTGAGCCGAAGGCAGAGGCTCAACCCACTGAGCCACCCAGGCGCCGGGCAAGCAGTGTCTGGAAAGCTAGAAATGTGGGAACAGCTAACCCAGCCCATTAACTGCTCCCTTCACCTGAGCCTCACAAAACTGCCACTGGTTTACTATTCGAGGCTTTTCCAAGAATCACTGCAGAGGCCCTAAACGCTACCCAATCTGACGTGGTCAGTTCTACGGGACTTAAGTGTGTTTTAGCTTTTCAGCGAGTAGTTTGCTGAAGACAGGATACGGCAGCCAGTGCAGCGGGACGGGAACAGCCCCCCCCCCCAGCTAGCTTTGTTTACTGGCTCCGACGGTTACAAGTTAGAATAGTGGAATTTGGGGTGTGTGGGTGGCTCAGTGGGTTAAGCCTCTGCCTTCGGTTCAGGTCATGATCTCAGGGTCCTGCTTCCTCCTCTCTCTCTGCCTGCCTCTCTGCCTACTTGGGATCTTTGTCTGTCAAATAAATAAATAATATCTTAAAAAAAAAAAGAAAAAAGAAAAGTGGAACTCTACAGTGTGCCAGCAACCTGAGCAACAAGAGTGACAGAGACAAAGCAGAGAGCACATGTGCAGGTCACGAAAGGGTCCAGCCTGGTAGCAGCCCACAGAATAAAAAACCCCCAACGCCAGGAAATCCTGAGCTAAAAGTCCTAAGATACCTAAGATCCTCTAACTGAACAAGCTAGGTTACACGAAAACACTTTCTAGAATAGGTTAAAAATAACAGGGAGAGGAGAGTCATGTGAGCTTTAAAGGTGGCGGGAAGACCTCTTCCAAATTACCGCGCTGCCTCAGTTTGCTGGTCTGTAACTGACAAATACTTCCAATCTTTATTTTATAAAGTTTTAAAAACTGATCATAAAAACACCTCATAAATCCTGAATGCTTTATAAAAGTTTAATAACAACACTGAAACGTTACAGGGAAGTCTAAACACGCCCAAGGCCACGCTGCTCCGGTAGAAACAGATGAACTGTGGCAGCAGGCCACAGCAGCCCCCACCTCCCCTCTGGTCTGCACTGCAAACCCTGGCCCGATCACACTGCGCCCTCCACTCCCCAACCATCCTCCCTGCTCACGGCTGCTTCCCACTACCCGTCAGGCAGGCCACTGCTTTTGAAAACAACATATGCAAGTTTTAAGGTAAATTACATCCTCAGTAACTCAGGGAATCTAACTTTCAACTCTGAGTCTGACCAAAAATCTTTAGAGACAAGTCCCTCTTCTTCACTCAAACTGGCTATAAAATCTGGACAATGTCTACGAAGTACAGAGCACAGTAGAGGGCTCACAGCTCAGAGTCCCTGCCCCGAAGGAGCTGATGCTTCCACTGAGGGGGTCCAGGCACCTGGAAAGGAGAAACCACATCCCGAAGAAAGGACGGCAGGTCATTCGGAAGACACCCCGGGAGCAGTCGATTCGGCCGCTCCACGTTCCCGAGCACACGGGGAAATACTGAACTCTTCACGAGACACTAACTGAGGACAGACAGTCCAGGAGGAGGAGAGGAGGAACAGTCCGACCAGGAGAGCCTGGAGGGAGAGGGGACTGGAAGACAAGAGAGCCGAGAGTATCAGAGCTGGGATGAGATCCAGTCAGGAGATGCGAGAAGGAAAAGGAAGTGCCCCAGACTGACTGCCCCAGTAAGAAAGATCAGGAAAAAGGGAGGACTCACGCTAAGCTCTTCTCTGGGAGAGGAACCTATAAACATCTCTAGCGGCCTTTACGAGCTATACAGAACTTAAGCCCTGTTGCTGCCACTCTTGAAAACTCAAGACCAGTGCCAAGATACCCAGCACAGAGCATTAACACTCTGGTATTTGCAACATCAGGTGTCCTCCTGTTACCTCTAGGTTAGGGACACCGCGCTGGTGGAGCTGATCAACAGCCCCGCTCTTCCATGCGCCATCCAGAGAATGCTTACTGGGTAGATTACATTGTCCACACGTGGCACCACGCGGGATCTTATATAAAAAAGTCACAAGCCTGTGCGGCTCAGTCGGTTAAGCATCCCGACTCTTGATCTCAGCTTGGGTCTCGATCCCAGGGTCCTGAGTTCCAGCCCCTTGCTGGGCTTTAAAAAAAAAAAAAAAAAGAAAAAAGAAAAAAATCACAAACACTACAAGTCAAGAACAAAACCCACTCAACATGTGTAAAAAGAATAAAATAGTAATAGTCAAAATGTGCAACTTACTCGGTTTCTAGAAAATAACAAAAAAAGGTTGAACTCTGAAAAGCCAAGGCCTCATTTCACATACACTGATTTATCTTCCCTATCACTAGCATCTTACATTAGGAGGACACATTGATTAAAATCACTGAACCCCGATCAAAACTCTGCTAACTAAAGTTGTTTATCCAGATCCTTACTTCTCAAGCCCATCCAAAGCCACATGACATTTTAGCTGTAGCTTAGGTTTTCAAAAACTAGCCCGATGCAGCACAGATGTACAGTACTTTATTTTTATTTTATTAAAAGTACATCTCCCAGGGCACCTGGGTTAAAGCCTCTGCCTTCGGCTCCGGTCATAATCTCAGGGTCCTGGGATAGAGCCCCGAATTGGGCTCTCTGCTCCACAGGGAGCCTGCTTCCCTTCCTCTCTACTTGTGATCTCTCCCAAATAAATAAAATCTTAAAAAAACACAAACATCTCCCTCTGCTAAACGTATGCAATCTCCAAGGCCTCCATTCAGCATTCCCGATTAAACCCCTTTAAATTGATACCTGGCATTACTACAGGACAGGCATGAAAGCCCCTGAACGTTTTTGATCAACCCTGGGGGCAGGGGCAGGATCAGTGGTGAACCCTGTTTCAAGAAGCTCTTTTCTACTGTGAACAAGGTTTTCATAAATCAGTCTCATCTTAAAAAAAAAAAAAAAAAAAAAAAAAAAAAAAAAAAGCAAGCCTTGCAGGGAAATCCAAAGTGGTTCTAAGGCAGGAATTTGGTTTTATCTTCAGAACTATTACAGTCTCTGGTACTTAGCACGGGTGGGAGGCATGAAGACACAGACCTAGCCGCTACTCTCAGGATCACAAATAACTTCTTCCACCAATATGGGTTATTGTATTTGGAAAAAGATCTAAAATGTAAGAGAGTTACATGTATTTAGATGACTTCTTCAATTAGGTACTTAAGTGAGTTTGTTTCTTTCTTCTTCTCCTTTCTTTTTTTTAAGACTTTATCCATTTATTTGAGAACACAGACAAGACAATCAACTCCCTGCTCGGCCAGGAGTTCTGCACGAGGCTCCACGCCACCACCCTGAGATCATCACCTGAGCCGAAGGCAGAGGCTCAAGCAAATGAGCCACCGTACTTCAGTGTTTGTCAGAAACATTTCTGGCTGTGACCAAGACGACTAAAGACACGTACACTTACGCGCCCGACGGTGAACTAACTGTACAAATAATGAGGAGTTTGCCCAACAGCACGGCTACACTCGTGGGGAACACTCACGGTTCTCTTCCGGTTCATCTGTAAGAAAAGCTTGTCACAGGAAACTAACCTCATCAACTACCACCAGGACAGGACGGGCAGTCTGAAAGCCTTGTAATAAGAGAACCACGAACACAAGGGGGACTTCTGCTTTACATGGTCTTTTAGGAAATTTTCCTACTAGGCAAAAAGGCACTTATCACAATGTAATAAAATCTTGGGCTCCCACACATCACTGAAAGCAAATAAATGGGTTATTAATTTAGTAACTTGACATGTGCAAAAGCTTATTCAATCCAAGGTTCCAGATTTTTCAGAGGAAATAAAAACTCAAACCTCAAGCTGTTTATTGGTCCTCAGAGAATACCGCCACAAAAAACATCTGTCTTGAAGCTATGATGTAAACTATTTCTATGGATTAGTTTGTACTTTATAAGCCAAGAATTCTTTTTTTCTAAATTTGAATGCTTATCTGAGACCAGACATTCCACATACTACCAGCTCCAATTTGTTCTGAAGAAAACTTCACATTTTCATGTGATGGTCAATTTTATATGATCTACAAGTTTCATTCATTCATTTATTTGGAAGATTTTATCTATCTGACAGAGAGAGACCACAAGAGAGTAAACAGAAGGAGGGGGAGTGGGAAAGGGAGAAGCAGGCTTCCCACCAAGTAGGGAGCCCGACACGGGGCTCGATCCCAAGACCCTCGGACCATGACCCGAGCTGAAGGCAGACGCTTAACGACAGAGCCACCGAGACGCCCCACGTTTCAATTATTTAGAGAAGTACAAAGTGCCACAGACAGACCACCAGTTAAAAGGTAGAATTCAAAGGCATACAAAACTACCAGTTCTTCTCTTCTCTACTTACTATCTGAAAAACCACGAATACAACACTGTATGTTATACTTCAAAAAAAAAAAAAAAAAGAAATGTCATATTAAGTTACTTGCACTAAAACATATGTATTAAGATGAATACTTAGTATGTACTGTTTTCTGCTAATAACAAATTTAACTTCTAGCTTCCTTCCACATGGGAAGCTGCTAGAATCAAATGCTTTGGGGCACCTGGGTGGCTCAGGTCATCATCTCAGGGTCCTGGGATCAAGCCCCATATCCAGCTCTCTGCTTGGCGGGGAGCCTGCTTCTTCCTCTCTCTCTCTCTGCCTACCCATGATCTCTGTTCAATAAATAAAATATTAAATATTTTATTAAATATTAAATAAAAAAGAATCAAATGCTTTGAAAGGGTCCTGAAAAAAGGTACACACACACACCCCTACTTCATAGGAACCTATCAGGAGATTTTAGTGGGCCCTGCAACCAAAAGCTATGTGCAAACTTTTGCTTCTGATTCAAACAAATCGGTTTGTACACCAAAATGTATCAGCTAATTAAGAGAAATCAAAACATTTACTGGGAAGTTTTTGGATGTGAAAATATTGTGGTCACATTTTAATAAAAAGATTATTATCTGAGAGAGAGAGAGAGAGATCACAAGTAGGCAGAGAGAGGGAGAAGCAGGCTCCCCGCTGAGCAGAGAGCCCTATGCGGGGCTCGATCCCAGAATGCTGAGATCATGACCTGAGCAGAAGGTAGAGAGGCTCAACCCACTGAGCCACCCAGGCGCCCCAGTGGTCACATTTTCTAGAGTCTGTACTTTGAAGCTCATCCTGTAGTACTTGCAGTTGAAATGAAATGTGATGTCTAAGATGTGCCTGAAAACAATCCAGAAGCGCGCGGAAGTACAGATGAGATACAAGTGGTCACTCTACAAAGCGGGTCCAGGCACACAAAGTGTGTCATCACACTGGACTCTACTTTTGTGCTTTAAATGCTCCATAATCAAGATTTCTGCAGATTCAAAAAGGCCAACTCTATGAAATAATTTTTTTTAAAGATTTTATTTATTTATTTGACAGAGAGAGAAAGAGCACAAGGAGGGGGAAAGGCTGAGGGAGAAGGAGAAGCAGGCTCCCCGCAGAGCAGAGGAAGCCCCATGTGGGACTCGACTCTGGGACTATGACCTGAGCCAAAGGCAGTGGCTTAACCAGCTGAGCCACCCAGGTGCCCCAATTTTTTTTTTTAAAGATTTTATTTATTTATTTGACAGACAGAG
>NC_081567.1:9882044-9882782 GCF_022355385.1 Mustela nigripes | reverse complement strand
ATTTATTTGACAGACAGAGATCACAAGTAGGCAGAGAGGCAGGCAGAGAGAGAGGAGGAAGCAGGCTCCCTGCTGAGCAGAAAGCCCGATGTAGGGCTCGATCCCAGGACCCTGACATCATGACCTGAGCCGAAGGCAGCGGCTTAACCCACTGAGCCACCCATGTGCCCTCTATGAAAAAGTTCTTGAGGCAACTATGCAAAACTGAGTATGAACTGGGCAACAGAAACGCTGGTGGTTAGAAAGAGACCCCTGGGCAGCTTGATATGTGTGTGCAGGTTTAGAAGTACTCTAAGGCAGAATGACAGGATGCTGTAACTGGCTTGAAAGTACTGTCCCCTCCCCACAATGGGGGAAGACAGATGAAAAGAGAACAGCCAAAAAGGTTTATAAAGTTAAATGAATGGAAATGAATTAAGAGGTGCTTAACGGGTTTCTGTTCGGGGATGGTGAGAATAAAGGTCTGGGAACAGTGGTGGCAATGACACAGCATGGGGAGTGTCACTGTAGGCATTAGGGTTGGCAAACTGTACACTTGGAAATGGTCATGGGCGGCTGGGTGGCTCAGTCGGCTGGGTTTCCAACTCCTGATTTCCAATCGGGGCACGGTATCCGGTCATGAGACTCAGCCTCACACCGGGCTCCGCACCACCACCCCCTCCCTCCCTTTGCTTGTGCTCTCTCTAAAATGAATGAATAAAAAAAAAAAAAAAAAAAAAAAAAAAAAAAAAAAAAAAA
>NC_081567.1:9780774-9881944 GCF_022355385.1 Mustela nigripes | reverse complement strand
AAAAAAAAAAAAAAAAAAAAAAAAAAAAAAAAAAAAAGGAAGGAAAAGAAATGCAATGGTTATGTCCAGGAAAACACTCGCTCAAGTGAATTACAAGCTGAACTAGCTCTTCCTTTTGTGGACACCATTTTTACCTGAAGACCTAAACAATGGTTATTCAGACTTTGATATCAGGCTGACATTTTCTTTTCTCTAAAAGATTTATTTGACAGGGAGTGAGAGCGCACAAGCAGGGGGAGCAGCAGAGGGAGAGGGACAAGCAAACTCCCCACTGAGCTTGGAGGTCAATGTTAGGCTCAATCCCAGGACCTAGAGACCATGACCAGGTACCCAAGCCACCGAGACAGACACTGTCTTGAAAATGAAGTGAATCTGTCACTTCAAAGAAAATAGTATCTGTTACCAATGATAAAATGCAGACTGGGCTTTTAGGCAAAAAAATAAAGTTTTAGAAAACTTGTAGGGGCGCCTGGGTGGCTCAGTGGGTTAAAGCCTCTGTCTTCGGCTCAGGTCATGATCCCAGGGTCATGGGCCCCGCATTGGGCTCTCTGCGCATTGGGCTCTCTGCTCGGCGGGGAGCCTGCTTCCTCCTCTCTCTCTGCCTGCCTCTCGGCCTACTTGTGATCTGTCTGTCAAATAAATAAATAAATAAATAAATCTTAAGAAAAGAAAAAAGAAAACTTGTATCCATCAGCATAAGCTTGACAACCTCACAATACCTGAAATTTCTGATAAAATCAATGGTGATATTAATAAACATGATTTTTGATGCTCTATAACGAAACGTGCCAACAGCTGGAAGATTGGCGTCACCCAGTAACAACCAACCCATCACGCTGCAAATCACGCACTTGTGAAGAATCCCCCTGAACTATGCCCTGTGGGCCCTATCCCGAAATACAAGGTTTAACCAGAGATGCCATGTCTTCAACGGGGTCCCAGCAAGAACGTTTCAGAGGGGCGTCTGGGTGGCTCAGGCGTTAAGTGTCTGCCTTCTGCTCAGGTCAGGGTCCCAGCTCCTGGGATCGAGCCCCATTTGGGAGCCTGCTTCTCTCTCTCCAGCTCCCCCATGGTTGTGTTCCCTCTCTCTCTCTCTCTGTCATAAATAGGTAAAATTAAAAAAAAAATGTGGAAAACTTCAAAGAACCAAGGACATTCAATTAAAAAAGCCAACTTAGGTCTTACAGTTGTTAAGTTCTATCAAAAATCAAGCAATCACTTACGTGGTGGCCCGAGTATGCAGGTCGAACCAGCTGTACAAACGGACTGCAGAGGCACGACATGCTCTCCCACCCACCCCTCTCTTCTAGTTCTAGGAGAAGCTGGAGACTGGAAGGGGGGGTGGGTGTCTAAACTTGGGACTGCTACCCCTCCCCCACCAATGTTTTAACATGGTCCAAGTTTCTGGGAAGGCTACTTGCTTGAACTTGCATCATAGCCTCCCAGAACACTAAAGGTTAATTTCAAAACAGAAATATACTAAGAAAGTTTTTAGGAATCTCAGAAGCACTTACACTAAATATTCCAAGCATAAATTGTGTAAGAAACCAATTAACATACAAGAACGAATTACTCAGCTAGCATTCATTTATAATACAGTACGCTCCTCCTAAGATGCTTTATACCTATGTACTGAATAGATTTTGCTTACTTGGCTTTAGGAATGCAGCCAGGAAAGTAAAAATTCACTCATTAATTCAACAGAAATTTTCCCATTCTTACTGATGCAAGGGAAGTATTTTAAGAACTAAAAAAATTATAGATTTTTAGTAAAAATCATAATTTATAAAAAATTATAAATCAAGAGCTAAGATTTAATAAGCATACCGGACGCCATGCTGCATGCCTGAGACATCTCACTGAGTATTCCTGATACCCTCAGAGAGTTTCTATCTTACATGTGGGGAAATGAGGCTCAGAGAGGTAAAGGAACCGGTCCCCCGTCTCACAGCTAGTCTGTGGTTCAAGGCTCAGCTGACACCTGACCTTTGTCCTCTCTGCCTGATTCTAATCCAAATCTAGGCCTTTCCCCCAAACTGTGTCAGAGGCTCTTGGTAAAGCCAAGTACTTCATAGAAGATAATGATTTAGAATCAAGCACTGGGAGATTAGGGAGTGGGGAGGGGGGGGAGGAGGACAGGAACCCCAAGCTACTTGTCATTCAGTAGGCAAACAGGATTTTAAAAATAAGCTTTTAAATACTTTCATGAATTCTACCATGATCGATGCAAATAGTTAGTTTTTATAGACTGCTTTCTTCCCCCTTTTAGTCTTAAGATATGCTTAGAAATTTAGATGGAGATGCCAAGCTTAAGTCTAAGAAGACTCAAAAGCTAGAATTCCAATCCCCCTCCCCCCCAACCTAGAACTTGATGAAGAATACTTAAAACGTGTAGTTTTACCACTTTTCAGAAGGTACCATTTTCAGCAATTTCAATTCTTGCTACCTCCAAGTTCCACTGATTCTCAGAACTGATGGTTTTAGATGGGAGCACTCAAAAGCGTGTTGTAGTCAGCAATGTAAACACTAGTACTCTACCACCAATGGCAAATGAGGAATTAAAACCCAGGAAGAAAATTTAGCAAACTGCCGAACAAAATACACTCCAGATCTAGTACAGTTAACTACGTTAATTTGGAATTCTGATTGGACTTGTTTTTCGGCCGGCAATGCAGTCCCCAGGTCTCTCTCTGGCTGCCAGGGACATGCCTCTGTAAGTGGAGAAAATTAAGCAGTAGCTTAACCCTGCTTCCTGACAACAGCACTGATTACTACATACGACTACAAAACAAACTTACAGGGAATGTATAATTATTAAAACCAAGTTTTTTGTTATGACCATGTACTTCAAACCTGCGATTCCTTTAGTCTGTGACCCAAGTGGCTTAGAGTTGAGACCTCTTACTCAGCTAAGGTGTTTCAGACTAGAGGAAGGTGTCTTGGTATTGAAGTACCAAACACAGCGATGCAAAAGACTGGCTTTCCAGAAGCGACAACCTTCTAAAATGCCTAAGCATAAGCAGAGAGCACTGAGACATCTGTGGATGTGACACATAACGCGCATAACGGTAGAAATGATCACTGAAGGTTATCAACTAGCCTACCATCTTGCTAAATTTCAGAGAAACCAGTAACTTAGTAACTCCAGATACAACGAAATTAAAATTAACATTGACACTGGAAAAGGAAGCTTCGGCCCAGGCCACACAGCGGCATGTTTGATTGTCTGCGAAGCTTCTGGACCTGTTCCAGACACTGTTTACATCAACACACAAATTCACCAATAGGTTTTTAGAACAACTTTTAGAAATCTGAGTGGTATTTCCCGTGTAGTTTTACATGGATTTGAAGTCAAGCGGAAAGCTCCAACAAGGTCAGATGTGAAGAGCTTTAACAGTAAAGTGACTTTTTATCAGAAAGTTTAGGACATACAGGAGTGCCTGGGTAGCTCAGTGGGTTAAGCCTCTGCCTTGGCTCAGGTCATGATCCCAGGATCCTGTGAGGCCTGCATCTGGCTCTCTGCTCAGCAGGGAGCCTGCTTCCCCTTCTCTCTCTGCCTGCCTCTCTGCCTACTTGTGATCTCTGTATGTCAAATAAATAAATAAAATCTTAAAAAAAAAAAAAAAGTAAGTTTAGGACATGCAGAGGGCCTAGCTATTTTCCCACTGGAGCACATCTGGACACAGGGCTAACATCTTTTACTTGTCTTCTGATGTTTCTAACAAAGAGCAAAGCAAGAGAATTTCGACCACTTGATATCGTTTCAAGGCAACCCAACTGTCAAAATGTGACATCCACTGAAAGTCTGCCTCAAACACCTGAAGTCATCGGAACAGCTGGCAAGTCTGTCAAAAGGCAGAGTAAGGGGAAAAAAGAAAAGAAAACAAAACAAAACAAAACAAAAACCCATCCAAACTCCAAAACCCAGATTCAAAATTAATATGACTAACTTATTATAGTCCCAAACCCAACTAAAACTCCTCGGATCTGCCTTCAATCAAACCAAACCCCTCTGTTTAAGAGTTTTCCTGGGCACTTCCAAATGTTTCTTGGAACTGGAAAACAAAACAAAACAAAAATCCCAGTTATTAAATTTCAAGATGACTTAGCTGCAAATTTCACGTCTAGAAACATACCCCAAAGGCAAGTACTTTTACAGGTCGTCCGACATCTATTTCTTTTCTTTTTTTTTTTTTTTATTAGCAAATAAAATATTCTTTGAAAAGAACAGGTGGCTCCACCTTCCCGGACTCCCATGTTCCAGTGTCATTAATACCGGGTACACTCCGGCACCCGAACAGCCTTTGTCTGAGCCAGTCCCAAACCGAGGTTTTAAAAGATCGCTCTTCACCGAACAAAGATACTTCTCGGATTGAAAACCCAGGAGACCGGACACCTCAGTAGGCACTATTGTGGGGTTATCCTGGGAAAGGAATCCTTTCTGTCAAAGTACACAATGGCCGAGTGTGTCCTTCACCAACAGGAAGATGCCTAAGAGCCCATCTCCTGAATTCTGGAGAAGGAAACTTGCATTTAAAAAAAAAAAAAAAAGAAAGAAAGAAAAAATCGCGCAAAACCCAGCGTGGAAACGAGGTGTCTCCATTATATAGGGTCTGGATACGACCGAAGTCAGAACGAGGCTTAACTGCGATTCCTTCCCCAGGTCAGAGAAGGAGAAACCGGGGAGGAGCGGAAGATTTTCCGCCGGGAAGCACGGAGCACCTGTCACGAAGGCGCCCTGACCCAAGACACAGCAGGAGGAAATCCGACTGTGCTTTCCTTTGCTCGGGGCCCCCCGTCTCCCGGCGCCCATCGGGCCAGTCCCGGCCTCGCGCGCCAAGGAAGGGAGGCGCCCCTCGCCCTCCCGACCGTGCGCCGTCCGCTGGCCTCCCAGCGAAGCGGGCCGGGGAGCCGGCAGGGCAGCGACCGCCGGAGGCCGCGACTCCGACCGCGACCGGAGCGGGCCCGGCGCCGGCCCCCGCCCCGCGCTGCAGCAGAGCCCCGCGCGGGCCCGGCCGTCCTGGGGGATGGGGACGGCCGCGGGAGCCCGTCCTCCCGGGCGCTCGGGGCCACCGCGGCCTGGCCCTGCGGCCGAGGCAGGGCCGAGACGACGCGGCGGCCGCGGCGGGACACACGGGGACGACCTGCGCCGCGAGCAGGACGCGGGGGAGCCTAACCGCCGCCGCCCCTCCCGGAGCGCGCCATTTCCAGGCCGCGGCCCCGCCGGCGCCTCTCCCAGGCCTCCGCGGGCCCCGCCGGGCCGCCCCCCGCCCGACCGCCCGCCGCCCCCGGGGTCCCCGACTCCGCCCGCCCCCCGCGCCCGGCCGGGGCCCGCGCACGCCCGCCTCACCCTCTGCCGCCGCCGAAGCTGCGGTGAGCCCGATCGTCGCCGGCACCCAAGCCCGCCAGCTGCCGCCCCCGCGCCGAGAGGACCCAGGGTGAGCGAGGAAGGACCCCGCAATATAACTCCCCCCGCCCCGCCGCCGGGGCTGTCCGCCGCGCCGCCTGATCGCAAATCGCACGCACGCACGCGCGCGCGCGCGCACGTACGCCGCGCCGCGCCCGGCCTGGGCCGACGGGCCGCTGCTGGCCCGGCGCGCTCTGCGGCCCACGTGGTGCGGCGGCGCGGCCGCGGGGCGCCTGGCCTCGCGCCCCCGCCCATTGTGTGCTGGCCCCGGGGCTTCACCCGCAGACGCCCGCCGCCCCCGCCCCGCCCCGCCCGTGCGCGCCGGCCGGGCTGTCCCGCGGGAAGCTCGGGTGGGTGGCCGGCTCGGCGCGCTCCCACGGCCCCTCGGGCGGCTGGCCCGGGACCCTGCGCCCGGCGCGCTGCGCTGCCGGCTGCCCCTCAGCGTTCCGTACTCCGGACCGGACAGGCCCCCCGGAGGCCTGCTCCGCTTGGCCCCGCTCCCGACGCCCTCTTTTGGGCAGAGGGTCGCCCGCCTACACCCGAGTAAGGGCCGCCTCCTCCAGGGACCCCCTCCCTCCCCGCGCCCCCGCCCCCAAGCTGGGCACTTGCTGAGAATGCACGGGGACGGACGGCCCCGGAGAGGCGAGGATCCGAGCGTGCCAGGCGGTGGGGGTGCAGCTCGGGATCCCGCGTCCCGGGGGGGTCCCCCGGCCGCCTCAGGGCGGGTGGCGGGCGGCGGAGAGCGGAGCGGAGGTCGAGCCGGCGCCTCGCGCATCCCGATCTTGCAGAGGTCATCGCGCCCGGAAAGAATTCAACACGGACTTGAATTTCATCTAGCCGTAGCGGAGAGCGGGGATGCCACGAGAATTAATGACACCGGCGCTTCCCCGGGCTTCTCGGTGATACATTGTATCTAGATTTAAAAGAACCTCGGGATAGTTGCACTATACGCTCGGTGCTTTTCTGCTTAGGCAGTTTTTGCTGCTTTCTCCCGGTGCTGGGATGGACAGAACGGCTATGAAGTCTTTTATTTTTTTCCTTTTTTTTTTTTTTTTTTTTTTTTTGCTTTCATCTCTTTTTATCTCCAAGTGATAAAACCACTTGACTGTGCGGTAGATCCAGAGGTCCTTGGGCTCTGTCTCTTGCTAGCTGCGTGACTTTGAACAAGTTACTTAACCTCTTTACTGTCTCAATTTTATCATCTGTTCAAGGGGAGGGTATCGCCTACTTCCTAAGCGTTGTGTTGGGAAAATTCCTGGTGCACCATAATTTGTATGAAGCACACATCCATGTGCCTGGCCTCCTTAGGACTATAGGGCTGCTTCTGTCCCTGCAGAGTTTGAACTTGGACCCTCCTTCGACCTCTCTCCCCCATCACTCCATTACTCTTAGAACGTACGTAAATGCGTAAATGCACTTCACTGAATGGAAACCTTATTATTTTTATTTCCTTTCTCCCAGTTTTATTGAGACCTTAATTTTTTTAAGATTTTATTTATTTATTTGACAGACACATCACAAGTAGGCAGAGAAGCAGGCAGAGAGAGAGGAGGAAGCAGGCTCCCCGGTGAGCAGAGAGCCCGATTCGGGGCTTGATCCCAGGATCCTAGGATCATGACCTGAGCGGAAGGCAGAGGCTTTAACCCACTGAGCCACTCAGGTGTGCCCCTTAATATTTATTCTTAAATGGCCTTACACTTTTTTTTTGGGGGGGGGGCCTTACACTTTTTATCATAAAGTCTCCCACTGTGAAATCCTGGGGGACAGGAACCCATATTGGGTTCTCTGTCATCCCCCATAGGGCCCTACATGATAAGGGGGTAATTGATCATTAATGAAATAAAAAGACAGAAAACTTCTAGAAAGGCTGACGGCTGGCTCATCCCCTTAATTCCAACTTAATCCTCCCTGCTGTATCCAGCCAGCACCCAGGGCCAGCCTCCGGCCGCACTACGACTAGCTAAAACCCTTTCTCTTTTCGGGTCTCCAGCACACAGCCTGCCTCCTGCCAGGGATCCAAAGGATGGAAGCTAGCCCTAGAAAGTTCCAGAGCTTCTTCTGCAGAGTGCATATCCTAGCCTTTACAGTGCCTGGGAGCCCCCCGCCCAACCCCTTGAGGCCCAAGCAGAAGTCACTTTCTCTGGGAACCTTTTGTGTAGTGAGTGGTGAGGCCTGCCTGTTGCATTTCAAACTGTTTGTGTTTCATTCTGGCCAAGCCATTCACTACTAGCGATGTGACCTCAGGCAAATGTCAGTTCTTTGTGTATAAGACAGAATTAATAGTCATTGTGATCTCAGTTTTTAGTATTCGGCTGTTTTTTAAGTTCTGATTGGTGTGATCTTGTTACCATACCTAAAACAACCCCAATCTGAATCATTTTCATGTCACGATTACGGTCAGTGATTTGAATAGTCAGTTTCTGTGCAAAGACGCATGGATACTCGGCACGTGTGTACAGATCCTCTTCCTGTTCTCAGTAAGCATCTTTGTTGAGCTACAGTAGCATTTCTGTTACAAGCGTGTTACTCAGGGTCAGAGACTTTCCAAACAAGTGAATCGGAGTATGAGAAAAGTGGAAATTGACTTGAGGAGTTCTCCTTCTAGGCGCATGATGTTGTCTCTGTAACCAAAACGGTAGTCCTCTGGCACTAAAAGCGGGCGGACTTGGCAAAATAACTGGGGAAAAAAAAAACTGTTTAGAAAGATCTCAAATTTATCAGACAAAGGATGGGAATGTTTGAAGAAGAAGGATGCTTGGAGTCTGTCTTCTCGGTCTGGTCTGTTTGCCAGGGAGCAGCTACAGTGTTTCTTGGAAAACTGAAATCAAGGCGTACCACTGTCTCAGCTCCTGTCCTCCTGTCCTGAATAGGAGCCAGGCCCTCCCTGTCTCCCCTAGAGCTCTCTGCCCAGCCTCACTGGTTTCTTTGGTCTGTACGTGTAATGCCCCAAACTTCAAGCCTCTGCATCTGCTGTTCCCCTAATACCCACAAGGCACCCACCTTCCCTTCCTTTAGGCTTCTGCTCAGGGAAGCCCTCCCTAGCCCCTCCACTTGAAATAGCAGCATGCCTCAATTCCCATCTCACCGAAGATACCATCTGTTGTTTTCATATTTAAGGTCTGTCTGTCCTGAGAGCAGGGAGGGAGCTTGTGTTTTGCGCTTGCTGATAAAGTCTCACCACCTGCAGCAGGGCTCATCACAGAGAGGATGCTCAATAAATACTGGTTGCTTCTACGGAGACAGGAATCCGATGAAAATCAGATTAAAAGCCTTTCTTCATCATCCTATTTCCTCCGGTCCGTCAACTTGGGTGGCGTCGCAAAGAGCTGCTGCAGCTGCTGTGCCTTCATGGACCCAAGGACCCTGGGATTCGATGGTAGCACCACTCATGGGCTCTGTTAGAGTTATTTTTGACAATTTTATTGAGATATAATTCATGTACCATACCATCCACCCATTAAGGTATACGATACAGTGGTTCTCAGTATCAGAGAATTGTACAACCATCAACACAATTTTGTTTTATTTTATTTTATTTTTTTAAAGATTATTTATTTATTTATTTGACAGACAGAGATCACAAGTAGGCAGAGAGGCAGGCAGAGAGAGAGGAGGAAGCAGGCTCCCTGCTGAGCAGAGAGCCCAATGCGGGGCTCGATCCCAGGACCCTGAGATCATGACCTGAGCTGAAGGCAGCGGCTTAACCCACTGAGCCACCCAGGTGCCCCAGAACATTTTCATTACCTGAAAGAATGGGCAGTGCTCCCCTTAGTCTTAATTTCCAAATCCCCACCTGCTCCCCAGAGCTGGGACCCAACCAGTCCACCTTTTATCTTTACAGGTTTGCGCCCTTTGGACATCCGTGTAAAAGGAGTCCTAGAATACGTGGTCCTGTGGGACTTGCCTTCTGTCACTCAGCATGATGTTTTCAGGGTTCCTCCAACCTGTGGCGTGTTATCCTTCTTTTCATTGCCAAATAAAAATCTCATTGTCTAAGTAGACCCCATTTAATTTCTCTGTTCCTCAGCTGATGCACATGGGAGTTGTTTCCATTTTTGGTCACTTAGAAACAATGTGTGAGCATTTGTGTACACATCTTTGTGTAGACACATTTTCCCTTCTTGTGGGTATGCACCTAGAAGTGGAAACGCTAGACACTTGGGGAATTCTGTGTTTAACTTTTTTTTTTTTAAGATTTTATTTATTTATTTGACAGACAGAGTTCACAAGTAGGCAGAGAGGCAGGCAGAAAGAGAGGAGGAAGCAGGCTCCCTGCTGAGCAGAGAGCCCAGATGCCAAAGACAGAGGCTTTAACCCACTAAGCCACCCAGGCGCCCGTGTTTAACTTTTTGAGGAATTTCCAGACTGTTTTCCTAAGGGGCTGCGCTATCTTACGTTCCCACCAGCATGTGTAAGGGGTCCTGTGTCTCCCCGGCCTCTCCGACACTGGTTGTTAACTGCGTTTTTGGTTATAACCATCTCGTGAATCCGAAGTGCTATCTTGTTGGGTTTCAATGTGCATTTCCCTGATGGCTGCGAACATATTTGCATGTGCTTATTAGCTGTTTATAGATCTTATTTAGAGAAATATGTTTTCAGGTCCTTTGCCCATTTTTAAATTGGGTTGTTTATCTTATTATTATTGAATTGTGAGAGTATATTATATAGTCTAGATACAAGACCTTTATCAGACATAGGGTTTGCGGAATTCTCCTATTCTATGGGTGGTTTTTTTTTAAATTTATTTTTATTTTTTTTAATTGTGTCAATCTGGTAAATTTTAATCCTGTCCAATTTATGTCTGTTTTATTATTTATTTATTTTTTTAAGAATATTTTATTATTTATTTGACAGAGATCACAAGCAGGCAGAGAGGCAGGCAGAGAGAGAGGAAGGGAAGCAGGCTCCCGGCTGAGCAGAGAGCCCTGGGGCTCCATCCCTGGTCCCTGAGATCATGACCTGAGCTAAAGGCAGCGGCTTAACCCACTGAGCCACCCAGGCGCCCGGTAAGTTACATTTTTAAGGCATATTGTCTAATCCATCTGAAACTAATGATGTACTATAAGTTGGCTTAATTTAAATGAAAAAAAAAAAAAGACATATTACCTATTCCATGTGAGATTTAAAATTTACCATCCTGAATTGGTTCATAGTACAACATCCTATTTCCTCCCCATAGTTTTTATTTCTGCACGGTCTCTTTTTATGTCTTTCGCCTGAGGATTTATTAGGGTTTTAAAAGAACCAGTTTTGCGTTGGAGACCGCTCTTTTCTTTGTTCTCGATTTTATTGTTTCTTTTATTCTTTTTTGGGATTTTTGTTTTGTCATTCCCCCCTGCCCCCCACTTCCTGAGTTGACTGCCCAGCTCACTGACTTTTGGTCTTTATTTCTAACATACGCATTTAAGGTTATAAATTTTGCCCTAAGTATTCCAGTAGCCATATCCGCCCAGTTTTGTTATAGGGTGTTTTCCCTTCTTTGACTAGTAAATACTGAGAAGTGTATTTTCAAGTTTTGAATGCCTGGGGATTTGCTTATGTTTTGTCTCCCTGATTTTTCACTATATTGTAATATAGCCAGAGAATATGCTATGCATGATGGTAATTTTGGGGTATTTATTTATTTATTTTTAAAGATTTTATTTATTTATTTGACAGACAGAGATCACAAGCAGGTAGAGAGGCAGGCAGAGAGAGAGAGAGAGAGAGGAAGCAGGCTCCCCGCTGAGCAGAGAGCCCGATGCGGAGCTCGATCCCAGGACCCTGAGATCATGACCCGAGCCGGAGGCAGCGGCCTAACCCACTGAGCCACCCAAGCGCCCAATTTTGGGGTATTTATTAAGACTTGTTTCTTTTCTTTTTTTTTTTTTTAAAGATTTTATTTATTTATTTGACAGAGAGAAATCACAAGTAGATGGAGAGGCAGGCAGAGAGAGAGAGAGGGAAGCAGGCTCTCTGCTCAGCAGAGAGCCCGATGCGGGACTCGATCCCAGGACTCTGAGATCATGACCTGAGCTGAAGGCAGCAGCTTAACCCACTGAGCCACCCAGGCGCCCTTAAGACTTGTTTCTAACTTAGCATGTGATCAGTTTTTGAAAAGAGTCCATATGTATTCTTTAATTATCACATTTGGAGCTCTATTTCCTTTTCTTTCTTTTTTTTTTTTTTAGATTTTTAAATATTTTATTTATTAGAGAAAGGGGGAGGGAAATTGAGAGCATAAGCATAGGGAGGGTGAAAGGGAGCAGCAGACCCCCTTCTGAATGCAGACCACACCCCCCTGCATGCCCAGTGGCCAGACTCTGTCCTAAGACCCAGAGATTATGACCTGAGCCGAAATCAGATGCTTAACTGAGCCACCCAGGTGCCTCAATATTTTTTATTTTATTTTGTTTTGTGAGTAATCTTTACACTCAATATCAGGCTCAAACCCAAGATCCTGAAATCAAGGATCACACACTCTTCCTGCTGAGCCGGCCAGGTGCCCCTATGAAGGTCCTTTAAATCTTCATCGACACTGATTTTTGTCTGCTTGACCTAGCTCTCAGCTGGTGAGGGGGGGATTTTAATGTCTTTCCCTGTGATTGTGGATTTGCCAAATTTATTTTCGTAAGTAAGTCTGTAAGTTTTTGCAGTGCTTATTTGGAGACTGTTATTGTGGGCATCCAAGTTTAAATTCTTTTATCATCTTGGTCGGCTGATCCTTTTAACATCAAATCCTGACCCTCCTTTTTCCTACTAGTGTTTTGTTTTGTTCTGTTTTTGCCTTACAGTCAGCTTGAATATGTCCATACTAATGTGTCAGACACACCTGCATACCAGCTTTCTTTTGCCCTGTCTGTTTTCCCCTCATCTCCTTACATTTAGCTTTTCTGAATCTTTGTATTTTTAGGTGAGACTCTTGCAAGTAGCCGATGGTTACATATTACTAATAGATATAATCACTATACCCGAGAATTGGCAAGTTAGTCCATTTCCATTTATTGTGATGACTGATGTATTTAAATTATTTATGTCCTTGTATTAAGTTGGTCAATATCTTTTATTCCTTCTTCCAACCTTTCTTATAATTCTATTTCAACTGTTTTAGAGGTTGTCATGCAGTACCCAGCACGCATTTTTTAAAAAGATTTTTATCTATTTGACAGACAGAGATCACAAGTAGGCAGAGGCAGGCAGAGAGGGGGAAGCAGGCTCCCCGCTGA
This sequence comes from Mustela nigripes, assembly GCF_022355385.1. NCBI lineage: Eukaryota > Metazoa > Chordata > Mammalia > Carnivora > Mustelidae > Mustela > Mustela nigripes. The sequence continues at coordinate 9,869,332 of NC_081567.1, read as the reverse complement.
GCAGAGAGCCAGATGCGGGGCTTGATTCCAGGACCCCGGGATCATGACCTGAGCCAAAGGCAGAGGCCTTAACCCACTGAGCCACCCAGGATGCAGTTTTGATTCCACAAAGCCTAATGTTAATCCCAAACAAGAGAAGGGCCCTAGAACTCTTTATGTTTTAAGTTAGCTCAAACTCAGACCCTGCGGATCAGGAGTCGCCCACTCCTCTGTCTGAGCCAGCCAGAAGGTGCCCCTCTGCTGTCGGTCTTCCTGATGTAGTTTTAGAATGTTGGTGAGGTTCCATGCCCATGGCCGAGAACAAAATCTAGAATTGTCTGTGATGCAAAAAGGTCATTTTATTTAAGGCACAGAGTCAATACCCTTGGGCAGGAAAGAGCTGCACTGGGGTTATGAGGAATAGCTGATCATACACTTGGGAGTTTGGGGAGGGGAGGTAAAGAAAAAGGCCTTTCATCTGCTAAAGGAGACCCTCAGGCTACTGGAGGCCTTGCTATTGTCAAGCTAAGGTTGTTTTTCCCTCTGGCAAAGCATTAACATTAAGACAGCCTGGAGGGGCGGCTGGGTAGCTCAAGATGGTTCTGCCTCAGCTTAGGTCATGGTCACAATCTCCAGGTCCTGGGATCGAGCCCCACCCAAACAGGAAGTCAGTTTCTCCCTCTCCCCTGGTTTGTGTTCGCTCTCTCTCAAATGGCTTAGAGAAAGACAGTTGTGAGTTTCCTGGAGGAATGTCACATAGATCTCACATCCAGGAGTCTGGGGTGCAGGGAGTGGGGGGGCTGGAGGTGGTTTTGGGGTGTTAGCCGTCCTCCGCTTGCCTTCTGCTCCCTTATCATTATGGTCAGATAATCAACATTTTGACCCCCTCTAGTAGCTTTAAACTTCTTTTTTTCCATTTTTGCTTTTGTTCTGTGCATTCACTGTAATGGTTTCTAAATGAAGACTTACCATTTCTAAGCATGGGTAGGGTTTTCACTTCTTGAATCTTAAAAATCTTTAAAATACCTTTTGTTAGTTTTGAACATGTAGACTTTGTTAGTCTTTAAACCTTGCCCTTCCCCTGTTCTTTCTTTCTCCTTGGAGGATCCTCCTAGAGCTGTGTTCACTTCTGTTATTCTCTCTTTGATGCCTTCTAACTTCCCCTCATTTTAGCTCTCTGTGCATTCTGGGCATAGAAAATCTGTTCTGCAGACATGTCTCCCAGCTTGCTAGTTTTGAGTTTAGCTATTTTTCTTTAAAGATTTTATTTATTTATTTGACAGAGAGAGATCACAGATAGGCAGAGAGGCAGGCAGAGAGAGAGAGAGAGGGAATCAGGCTCCCTGCCGAGCAGAGAGCCCGATTCGGGCTCAATCCCAGGACTCTGGGATCATGACCTGAGCAGAAGGCAGAGGCTTAACCCACTGAGCCCCAGGGTAACAGGTTCTTAATGATCCTTGCCTCCAATAAAATGTGTTGTGGCCTGGATCGAATGGAGCATGGCTTCCTTCACTTATGCCCCAGGAGTATCACCAGACTAGGCCCAGTATTTATGTCAGTGTTTGGCCTGGGACTTTCTGGACCGTCTGAGTCTGGTACATTGACATCTCCAACCACATGATGCTGGGCTGGGAGTTGTGGATTCTCGGGGTGAAACAGACAAAGCGTGCTTGTCACCTCCCTGTAGATGGGCACATTTTTTCAAGGTCCCTGGTTCACTTCTCAGAGGTCTCAGGAACCCTCTGGCCTTGGGTGTGTCCCAGGGCTGTCTCCTGTCCCCACCTGGGCTCTATGGCCCAGCCCCTGCCGCCCACCCTTTCCTCAGCACAGGGCAGAAGCAGGATGAGCTCATTAGCTGTCAGCTGCTGGGGACAGGGCCCTCTTGTTTCCGGCATCTGGGGATTTCTCTTTCTTTTATGCCATCGCAGCTGTGCATTTGAAATAGTTTCTGTCTCATTGACCATTTCAAGGAGTGGGTGATGAGAAAAATTCCAGGTCGCTTTGATATGCAAAATCAGAAACACCTGAGGGGGTCTTCACGGAGCACTTGTGGCTGTGTCCGAATAATGTGGTTGTGGAACTGGTATTTAATTTTCATTAATGGACACTGAAGTCTAAGTAGTGACAGGTAGCTAGTGGCTCCCGTACCGGGCAGCATATTCTTGGGAAGGAAAGAGGTGCTCCCCGAGGGCCCAGGGGCTGGGCAGGCTCAGGCCAGATGAATCCCAGGGTGTGGACAGCCTGCATTCCAGCCTTGGTCCCCGGCTCTGACCATCTTGAAGGAGCTCAAGTGGGAATCGTGTGGGTTGGCCTAGATTCCATGCTGTGGATTTGATGAGCAAGTGCCTGAAGAATGGGTCAGTCTGCCTGGAGGACAGGCCTGAGGGGGTGCCCCAGGGACCTCTATTAGGCCCCACCTGTTTATCTGTTGAGGGCAGTTTCCTTAAGTGACAGTCAGGTCCCCAATGGGAACCCTTTTGTCCCTTGAAGCCTTGGCTTGCTTTCTTCACCACCCCCCACCCCTTCTGTCCTAAGCCCTTTCTGACCCTCAGGATTTCCCTGGAGGGCTCCTCCCCTGCCAGGGCTGCCCACCCAAAGGGCTTGAGCTCCCCAGAGGGCCTCAGTGACAGCCTTACAGGGCTCAGGATCCCGTAGACACATCCCGCTTTCCCCAGCCTGTGTGTCTGTACCTGTGCCATTCCTCCTTCCTAGCTGTCCCTGTCACCACCACCCCCCTCCCCGACTTTCTCAATGGGCGCATTTTCATTCTTAAGATTTATTTTTTTGAGGGCGCCTGGGTGGCTCAGTGGGTTAAGCCGCTGCCTTCGGCTCAGGTCATGATCTCAGGGTCCTGGGATCGAGCCCCGCATCGGGCTCTCTGCTCAGCAGGGAGCCTGCTTCCCTTCCTCTCTCCCTGCCTGCCTCTCCGTCTACTTGTGATTTCTCTCTGTCAAATAAATAAATAAAATCTTAAAAAAAAAAAAAATTTGTTAAGATTTATTTTTTTGAGAGAGAGCACAAGAAGGGGGAGCAGCAGAGGGACAGGAAGAAGCAGGCTTGCCGCTGAGCAAGGAGCCCGATGTGGGCTCCATCCCAGGACCCTGGGATCATGACCTGAGCTGAAGGCAGACGCTCAACCCACTGAGCCACCCAGGTGTCCCTCTTGGGTCCCCCCAAATTGGGTACCCCAATAATGGGTCCATGATTAAAGGAGCGAGACTGATAAAAAGCGAAGGTCAAGCAAAGCTTTATTTCGTGCCAAGCATCAGGAATCAGACCGACCCGTCAAACATACCGGTTGGGGGCGCCCCTCCAGAGAGGACAACCCCTCCCTGCTTCCCAGACTAACTTTTTTTTTTTTTTTAAAGATTTTATTTATTTATTTGACAGACGGAGATCACAAGTAGGCAGAGAAACAGGCAGAGAGAGAGGAGGAAGCAGGCTCCCTGCTGAGCAGAGAGCCCGATGCGATGCGGGACTCTGAGATCATGACCTGAGCTGAAGGCAGAGGCTTAACCCACTGAGCCACCCAGGTGGAGCACCCCCCCCCCAGACTAACTTTTATAGAGCAAAGGCCACGTGGTTGGGCCTGGCCACGCACAGGTGGCCAATGAGATTGTAGCACACACAGGAAACTCCACAGTGATGCTAGGCGACCAACTGAATTACAATTGACCCTAGTAGACATTTGAACCAGCCTATCACACCTTGGTTAGGATTGGTGCCAAAAGGCTCCCAAAGGGCGGGGCCCATACTCCTTGGTAGCTAGGGGATATTGTCTCCCTATCCCCCCCCCCATTGAATACCTCCACCTGGCCTGACCCACCCTTGTACTTGGACTTTGTTACCTGGGACTGGTTTCCCGGACTTGCTTTTAAATAAGTTCCCCTGGGAGGAGGGGGCAAGGTCAATTTAAGCTTTACAGCAAGAACCGCAGTTCAACCGGGTGGGGCTGCTCTGGCTGAATAGGCCCTTCCAGTGCCCCATTCTCTTTCAAACCGATCTCAAATTTCTGTACTCCCCAAACTCTCTGGACTCTCATACTCTTCTGATAGGTAAGTGTGTGTGTAGATCTGTATATGCTCAAGTACATAAAACGTTCATGGAAGGACATTTTATGTGCACAGTGGACAAAATTCACACCTCATCCCTGAGTAGACAGCAAGGTTCGTCTCCCCCACACCCTGGGTTCCAGGCCGCCCTCTTCCCCAGGGCAACTGCTGTCCCTCAACGCCAGGAACACCCTTCCTTCAAGAAGGACCTGAGGATTTTTTTTTTTTTTTTTGCTTTTGTTTTTGTTTTTTTAAAGATTGTATTTATTTATTTGACAGACAGAGATCACAAGTAGGCAGAGAGGCAGGCAGAGAGAGAGGGGGAAGCAGGCTCCCTGCTGAGCAGAGAGCCAGATGTGCATGTGTGGCTCTATCCCAGGACCCTGGGATCATGACCTGAGCTGCAGGCAGAGGCTTTAACCCACTGAGCCACCCAGGGGCCCCTCAGCATTTCTTTTGACCTGTCAATGGACAGCAAGTGCCTGGAGCCCGGGGCTGATCTTGCCCATTCTCTGCAGGCTCTCTGGGCACAGGAAGGCACTTAAGCCTGGGCAAACCACGGCCACCTGCGGACAAGGCTGCGGGGCAGTAAAAGTGAGAATAATGGAGCCTTAATGGGGGTCTGTGAGCCCCTAACAGAAGAATGGACCACTGTAAAAACCCCCCGCCCCAAGCTTCGAAATCAAAGGCGCAGGGCTGGAGCTGGAGCCTGGTCCCCGGGCATCACGGGCATCACAGACAGTAGCCTCCGTTCCTACCACCTCCCTACACAGAAGTGACACGGCTCAGGGCAGGTGTTTTGGGCTGGGATGCTGCCACCTCCTCTGGCCTACCTTTGGAAATGCGACTCCCTTACTTAGCAAGGTGTCAGGGAGACCCAGCCCCCTAGGGAGGGCAAGGACCCCGGGGAGGCAGGTGGGAGAGGGGGGGACCCGCAGAAGCCCTCAGCTTGGAAATCAAGGCCAACTTCGCCTTTCCAAGAATATTCGGACTGACCGATCAAAGATTTCGATTCGAGGGCAGCACGTTTCTGGGCGCCAGGCGTGGGAAGGACACTGATGCTCTTGCCAGGTCCCTCCAACAGCCGTGCAGTGCTGACCCAATGGAGAACCGAGTGGAAAGGCCATGCCGGGAACACCGTCCGGCACCTCAACAAGTAGGTGTTGGACGATTCCTTGAAAGGCGGACCGTTTCCATATCCAGGGGCATGGGGGTGACTTTTGCTTTTGTTCCTCTTGGGACTGGCTCAGAGAAGAGCGAGCGGAGGGGTGGAACACGCAGAATTGGGCAGGCTCGTGCAGAAGCTGCCCCGCTCCGAGCACCGCCAAACGTGGTTTTTATCCTACATTTGTTTTTCTAGAGTGGAGGCCGAGGGAAGGGAGAGGTGGCAGGCTGTTGAGGGGCGGGGTCCTGAGAGGTACCGGACAGTGGGGAGGTTCCACGGAGAGAGCGGCTGAAGCAGCAAGTCAGGGGAGGGGCGATGGGGCCGAGGTCGGGGTGGAGCCCCTCCCCCGAGCTCCGTGCCCTGACCTTGTCGCCACCAGAGAGGTTTATCTGAGGTGCGATTTTTGCTAACTGGAAGCCCTCCTGGAGACCTCAGCGGCCCTTGGCCCTTGCGGGGAAGACACTGGGCTTCCTGAGTCCCCTGGCCCAGGTGCTGGATGGCCAGTTGTGTTGTAGAAGCCAGGGAGCTTGGCGATCCTGGGGCCACAGGTGTCACCATGCTGGTTGGAAGTCGCCATAGGGTCCTGCCTTCCCGAGCAGCCCCATCCCCAGCCTGTGCCCCCCACTAAGTCCTCCTCTGGTGCTGGATACTCCCAAGTCCTTGCTCACCTCCGTGCCTTTGCCTGTGCTGTTCCCGCTTCCCAGAACGCTCCTCCCTCTCTGTCCCTGTTGCTCCCACGTGCCCACCAGACACCCACCTACCCCTTTTCTAGGCTCCCTGCACATGCCGCCTCCTCCAGGGAGCCCCTCACAGCCCTGATTTCCTCATCACGGTCTCTCGGCATGGCCGCCTCCCCGACTGTGCTGTGGGTCATCCAGACGAAGGGCCCCATGGGGTTCATTTCTATTCCACCCAGCCCCCCAGATCGCAGGCAATGGGCCTCTCCTGCGTGCTGAAGAAATGAATTTTCTAAAAACCTGGTAGCATTGCAGGACGCGTGGCTCTAGACCGGGCTGAGATGGAACTTGCGCGCACCTGGAGGGTGGTTCTGGGAGGCGGGAAGGCAGATGCCACCATTGTGGTTTCTCATGCCCGCACCCAGCCACCCCCCGTCAGCGAGGACATAGGATCCACGCCTGGGCTACCTGGGGACAGCGATCCGTCCGGATTGGCGTGCATGCGAGCCAGCAGGTCAATCGGTCGCATTCCTTGTGACAGATGCCCGTTTGCAGGGAGGCAAACCCTCCCTCCCTGGGGTTGCTCAGCGGGAACGCCTTGGTGAGCCACTGGATTTGATCTGTGCTTTGCTGCGTTTCTCTGAAGCCAGTCTGAGTTGGTTTCCATTGCTAGAAACCACAAAAGCTGGACTTAAATGAAGGCCAAGTCAAGGCAAGTGCGTGCTTCTGGGCAGAGAGCTATATCAGCCGGGAGCAGTGCAGCGTTAGAGGGAGAGAAATAAAATGCTGCTCATTCCAAGTGCGGTGAGAGGTCTGGAGACCTCGTCCTCTATGTAAAAGGAGCAAGACCTGGGGAGTTTCAGCCAGGAGTCGGGAAGCTCCCCTGGCTGCAGAGAGGTAACCTGATAGGACCGGACTTACATAATAGCCATAAGAGACAAGAGGGTCTTAACGACTGGACAGTGACCACAGCTGTCTGACAGTGGAGGTGCTGCCATGTTAGGTAGTGAGATCCCCGTCACTGGAGGTATTCCAACAGACATGGAATAGGAATCAAGAATACTGGCAGGGGTGGGAGGGCGTGCCTGGGTTGCTCAGTAGTTAAGCATCTGCCTTCGGTTAAGTCACGATCCCAGGGTCCTGGGATGAAGCTCCGCATTGGGCTTCTTGCCCAGTTGGGAGCCTGCTTCTCCCCCTGCTTGTGCTCTCCCTCTCTCTCTGTCCGACAAATAAGTAAATAAAATCTTTAGAAAAAGGGAGAAAAAGATTGGTGGGGGCCGTGTTTCAGAGTAACAGAGAATGCTAAAGACCCAGCAGGCAAAGTAGCCCCCGAGCTTTGACTGGCTCCTTCCGTGACCGACAAGACAAAACAGCCAGAAACTACTTTTCTGAGACAACTGGGGAAACTTTAACTAGGGACTAGATACCGGAGAATACTGGGAGTTACCGTTAATTCTCTCGAGTCTGATAATGGGATTGTAGTTTTGTTTTTTTAAGATTTTATTTATTTTATTTTTTAAAGATTTTATTTATTTATTTAACAGATAGAGACAGCAAGTAGGCAGAGAGGCAGGCAGGGGTGGGGGAGCAGGCTCCCTGGCTGAGCAGAGAGCCCGATGCGGGGGCTCCATCTCAGGACCCGGAGACCATGACCTGAGCCGAAGGCAGAGGCTTTAACCCACGGAGCCACCCAGGCGCCCCAAGATTTTATTTTATTTTTTTTAAGTAATCTCCACACCCAACATGGGGCTCAAACTTACAACCCCAAGATCAAGAGTCACATGCTCTACAGAATGAGCAGCCAGGTGCCCCAGAGTTATGTTTTTTTTTGTTTTTTTGTGTGTGTATTTTAAAGTTTTTATTTATTTATTTGACGGAGAGTGCAGCAGGAGGAGTGGCGGGCTCCCCACTGAGCAGGGAGCCTGAGACAGCGTTCCAATTCCCTGAGTGTATTATTCCCTGTGGCCTATGGTCGTTTGTAAACTAAGGAGAACCAAAAGCCCAGTTGATAATCAGAATGGCTCGGGGACACTGGGGAGGGCTTGGGATTTCTGGGATCTGGGAAGGTTTCAGAAGTACTGGGGTGAGGCCAGAGAGGGGGCCTGGGTGGAATGAGGAAGGGCCTTGAGTGCCAGGTTAAGGAGGCTGATTTTGTCTGCAGGGGCCTGGAAGCCATGGCACAGCCCGGCATGTCAGTGGGAGCAGTGAGGGTGCTGATGGGCCGGAGGACGGAGCCTTGGTCTCAAGTGCCTTGAGGGGCCAGGCAGCCTGGGGGGGGGGTCTGGGACCATCAGGGGAGATAGGAGTCCCCTTGGTAGGGAACAGCTGCCCCTGGGGGAGCTCCGATCGTCCCTCCAAGGGGGCAAAATGCACGTGGGTCCAGAGAACTTCTCAAGAGCATCTGGGATTCTTTCTTTGTATGAGAATCGTCTAGTTTGTAGCGGCTCATTTTTAAAAGGAGAAGCAAGGGGCACCTGGGTGGCTCAGTGGGTTAAGCCGCTGCCTTCAGCCCAGGTCATGATCTCAGAGTCCTGGGATTGAACCCCGCACGAACCCCGCATCGGGCTCTCTGCTTGGCAGGGAGCCTGCTTCTCCCCCACCCCACCGCCTCTCTGCCTACTTGTGATCTCTCTCTCTCTGAGTCAAATAAATGAATAAAATCTTAAAAAAAAAAAAAAAAAGCAAAACCCTATTGGAAGCAGACAAAGCCAGATTGAAGCCATGGTCAGGTTCTGGGGCCACCATCCCTGGGGGAGTGAGGAGGTGTGACAGTCCGGGGGAGGGGGGTGCTGGGGCCGACCTTAGGTGGTGATGGGGAGGCCTGACGGCAGAGGCATCCCGAGGCAGAGGCATCCTGAGGCGGCGGCCTCCAGCCAGGAGACTCGGTGACTAAGCAGATTCGGGAAGGGGAGGGTGGAGTCCACGGGTCCTCGTGTCTGCGTGGGCCCCGGATGGGCGGGGAGGAGACTCCAGAGCTGGAATCACAGGAGGAGGTCAGGAAGGGGAAGAAGTGGTGTCCTGGCTGGAGACCTGGAGAGGGAGCCTGAGGCCGTGGGGAGAGTGGCCCTCCCAGAGGAGGAGCCCTTAGGGAGAGAGTATGAGGATCCGAGGATCCGGAAAGAGCCTGAGCGGCTGGGGACCGGATGGGGGAGGCAGGAGGCGTGGGGAAGGACAGCCAAGCCTTTAAGGCGCAGAAGAGGCCCTGGCCTTCTGACAGTCCTTCTAGGTGTTCCTAATCGTTCTCAATCTGTGCCACACCCTCAACAGATAAACAGGTGGGGCCTAATAGAGGTCCCTGGGGCAGCGCCGGGGCCTCCTGTCCTCCAGGCAGACTGACCCATTCTTCAGGCACTTGTGGGTCCCAATCCACAGAATGGAATCTAGGCCAACCCACACGGTTCCCACTTGAGCTCCATCGAGATGGTCAGAGCCTGGGACTAAGGCTGGAATGCAGGCTGTCCACACCCTGGGATGCGTCTGGCCTGAGCCTGCTCAGCCCATGGGGCCATGGGGAGCCCCTTCTTCCTGTTTTAGGGGAAGGGAAAATGGCCTTTTACTGAGCAGTTACTATGTGCTGGGCGGTCAGGCACTACCTGGTTTGATGGCGTATCAGATCAGACCTGCACCATGGGCCTTATGCTACTCATCCAGTATCTCCTGAGGGCCAGTAAACTGCACTGGGCGTTGGGGATACAAAGATCTGAGACGCTGGGAATTGAATCCAGAATCTTGTGTGTTGCTTTCAAGTTACACAGGAACGATGCCCCCCTCCACCCTATTTCTGGCTCCAGCTCCCCCCAGATTTTGGCGTATTCCCTAGCAGGCTGTATCAGAATTCTGGCAGGCCAAGAGGGGCTACGAAGCTTGTTCTCCCGAAAATCCTCCCCATATGTCTCTGATTTGGCAGGCTCAGATAAGCAGAAAACTCTGCTAGTGAAACTCTTTGAAAGGTTTCATGAAATTTTGAAAATTTTTTTTTTTTTTTTTTTTTTTTTTTATTTTTTTTTATTTGTTTGTGAGAGAGAGAGAGTGAGAGCGAGCACAGGCAGACAGAGTGGAAGGCAGAGTCAGAGGGAGAAGCAGGCTCCCTGCAGAGCAAGGAGCCCAATGTGGGACTCGATCCCAGGACACTGGGATCATGACCTGAGCCGAAGGCAGCTGCTTAACCAACTGAGCCACCCAGGCGTCCCGAAATTTTGAAAATTTTATTTTAAATGCACAGCTGAGCTCCCAGGACAGAGAAATCCCAGGAGTCTAGGAACAAAGAGGGGACGAAGCACGGTAGATGATGGCCCACGGGTTGATAATGTTGGTGATTGCCTTAGGGGTCCCTGAAGGTCAGTAACCAGGAGAGCCGGGAGCGGAGACCCTGCCTGCACTAGGGTTGCTAGGAAAAAAGTACAGGATGCTCATTTGTGTGTGTGTGTGTGTGTGTGTGTGTACAGATAAACGCATCACATACATAAACACACATGTATGTAAGTATGGGGGCTTTTTTTGGCTATGGCAACTTGGACCCATTTAAAATGGAAATTGTAGGGGCTCCTGGGTGGTTCAGTTGGTTGAGCGTTAAAATAATACAAAATCAGGAGCGTCTGGGTGGCTCAGTGGATTAAAGCCTCTGCCTTCGGCTCAGGGATCGAGCCCTGCCTCAGGCTCTCTGCTCAGCAGGGGGCCTGCTTCTCCGCCCCCTGCCCCCTCCACCCCGCTTGCATCTCTGCCTACTTGCAATCTCTGTGTGTCAAATCAGTAAGTAAAATCTTTAAAAAAATTTAAAAAAAAAGATAAAAAAAAACCCCAAATCAGAGAGGGAGAAAATTGTGAGAGACTCTCAGCTCTAGGAAACAAACCGAGGGTTGCGGAAGGGGAGGTGGTTGGAGGGATGGGCCCTGAGGAGGTCACGTGATGCGATCAGCCCTGGGCGTTGTTTGCAACTGGCCAGTCACTGACCTCTACCTCCAAAACGAATAATACACAATATGTTAATTAATTGACTTTCAATAAAAAAAATTTTTTTTAAACTTTTTAAAAAAGATTTTATTATTTATTTGACAGAGAGAGATCCCAAGTAGGCAGAAAAGCAGGCAGAGAGGGGGAAGCAGGCTCCCCCATGAGCAGAGAGCCCGATGCGGGACTCAATCCCAGGACCCTGAGATCATGACCTGAGCTGAAGGCAGCGGCTTAACCCACTGAGCCACCCAGGCGTCCTAAATAAAAAATTTTTAAAAAAAGAAATATCAGAGCCTTGAGGGGATAATTTTCCACATGTGAGACTCAGAGGCACAACAATTAGGACAATCAGAGCCCCTGCCCCAATCTTTTTTTTTTTTTTTTTAATTTTATTTATTCATTTTACAGAGATCACAAGTAGGCAGAGAGGCAGGCAGAGAGAGAGAGAGAGAGGAGGAAGCAGGCTCCCTGCCAAGCAGAGAGCTCGATGTGGGGCTCGATCCCAGGACTCTGGGATCTTGACCTGAGCCGAAGGCAGAGGCTTTAACCCACTGAGCCACCCAGGCGCCCCCCACCCTGCCCCAATCTTGAGATTATACAACAGGAAAGGGAGCATAAAATTCAATATGTTGATGTTGATTATGGTCATCAAATAGGAAACCCAAACCCTAAGAAAACAAACACCATAAATGCCCCCCCCCCCCGATTTGACAAAGAGCCAGAGTTTCTAACAATGAAAAGTGTAGACGTCGAAGCAGATCACAGATCACATCCCGCGGAAGAGAGGATGGGTGAGCTGTGATAAGATTCCAAGGACTGTAGAAAGCTGAAATGATGAAAGAAATATGAAAAAGACGTTAGGAGACGCAGACAGCGGGATCCGAATATTCAACGTCTAATAGAATTTCCAGAAATTGTACGATCCGCAGAACGAGGCAGAGGTAACATCTGAAGACGGAATGACTAAAGACTTTTCTGCAGCGGTTGGGTCCTGATTTCTCGAGAAACGAGGAAACACTGTGAATCCTGAACACGGTGAAAGATGGTGCGTGTAGATTTCTGCAGTAGAAATATGCAGAAGAACAAAATGTATAAAAAAAGATTTTCTCTCCCACAGACCCTTTCTGAAAGAATTGTTAACTGCGAAGTTGAGGAAGAAGAAACTTCTGTTTGGAGTATTGTAAGAAAGGAATGAGGGACAAGGAGAGCAGGTGACCCAGGCAAGACCCTGGTGAAGGTCTTGGCTCAAAAAAGCAGTGGGAAAAACTGGCAAAATGATCAAAAGCAATCATTTCGGGATCCTGGAAGTTAACCAAGGCAGACAGCAATTTGGAAGGCATTTATTCGACAAAAACTCGAGAGTCTCCTTCATAACGGTGGCATCTGTGACTTTTTATCTCCAGGTGACTCCCGTTTCCCACCCACCCCCTGCCCCCAAAGGCCAGGACACGGTGGCCATGAAAACTGGCAGCCTCACTTCCGCTGGAGGGGCTGACCTGATTTGGAGCTCTGCAGAAACAACTCATGGTGAGAGGCAGTGTTGAAAATAATATCAATTAGCGGCAAGCAAATGGGCGAAGGCCAATGTCATGGCCACCTAAGGCTGCAGCGCCGTTTGGGGCAAGCAAATGACTCGACACAATTTTGAGAAGGGGATCTAGGGCACAAGATAGCCACAGGGGAATACGGAAGCCTCCAGCATATAATCCAGAGTCAAACGCTCAGCGGACTGAGCCACCCAGGCGCCCCGAGACAGATCTCATTGAATCTGTCCCACAGAGGACATTCTAGCTCGCATTTGGGAAAAACGAGGCTCAGAGAGGTCAAGTAACTTGCTCTAGGTCACACAGCTAACACACGGCGGGGCTGATACAAGGACCCCGGTGTGCGGGACACGCAGAGAAACAGGAGAGTAGCCCGAACCCAGCAGAAAGGCCAGGAACCGTCAGAGGGGGGTCCAGATGCTAGACTTAGTAGACAAAGATTTTAAGTCGGCTTTACAACTGTGTTCAAAGAACCAAAGGAACACGTGTTTAAAGAATGAAAGGAAGTAGGAATGTCACTCATCATGCAGAGAATATAAAAAAAGAGATACTGATTTTGGTTTTTCAGAACTGCAAGACAGACGCTTAATTGATGGAGCCACCCAGATGCCCTAAGAGTTTATTTTTTTATATATTTTTTAAAGATTTCATTTATTTATTTGACAGAAATCACAAGTAGGCAGAGGGGCGGGGGAGCAGGCTGTCTGAGCAGAGAGCCCGATGCAGGGCTCGATCCCAGGACGCTGGGATCATGACCTGAGCCGAAGGCAGAGGCTTTAACCCACTGAGCCACCCAGGCGCCCCGAAAATACACTTTAAAGGGAGGAACTGTTTCTAGTTCACTGCCTTCTTCTTGAACGGTATTTTAAGTCTTCCGAAAATGACAACACAACAGCTTTAGGGATGACTTCTGTTAAATGTTGGAGGTATTACACAGAAGCGTAATACAAATGCTTCCAGAAAATAGAAAGATAAAAGGAAAAGGAACCGTACACACGGATTCTATGAGGTCAGTATAAGCTCAGTGCAAAACAAAGCTAAGACCACAGGACAAAGGCAGAGGACCATCTTCTTCTGAATTATGGGCATAGTAAAAAAATCTCCACCAACAGAATCCAACTGCATGCATAAAAATGAGGACGTTAGAGCAAAACTAGGCTGTTCCAAGAATGCAAGTTTTTTTTTTTTTTTTTTTTTTTTTTTAAGAATGCAAGGCTTTTAACATTGAAAAAATACTAACCTAATTCATCACATCATCAGTTTAAAAAAAACACCAGGGGGCCCTGGCTGGCTCAGTGGGTGGAGCAAGTGACCTTGGTCTCGGGGTTGTGAGTTCGAGCCCCATGTTAGGGGCAGGGATTGCTTACACATAAAATTAAAAACTAAAATTTTTAAAAATATTGTATTTATTTATTTGATAGACAGAGATCTCAAGTAGGCAAAGAGGCTGGCAGAGAGAGAGGAGGAAGCAGGCTCCCTGCCGAGCAGAGAGTCCAATGTGGGGCTCGATCCCAGGACCCTGGGATCACGACCTGAGCCCAAGGCAGAGGCTTTAACCCACTGAGCCACCCAGGCACCCAAGCCAATGATATCTGAATTGGAATAGATTATGTTGGTTCACAAAAAAAAAAAAATTACATACGTGATCATCTGTATTTTGAGGGTTCCCCTATTTATGGAAGTCTTTTTTTCTTTCTTTCTTTTTTTTTTTTTAAAGATTTTATTTATTTATTTGACAGACAGAGATCACAAGTAGGCAGAGAGAGAGAGAGAGGAGGAAGCAGGCTCCCTGCTGAGCAGAGAGCCCCATGCGGGACTTGATCCCAGGACCCTGAGATCATGACCTGAGCCGAAGGCAGAGGCTTAACCCTCTGAGCCACCCAGGCGCCCTATTTATGGAAGTCTAACAAGATTTGAAAAAGGTAATTTGTTATTGGCAAGTTTGAGGTTCTTAAAGTAAAAGTTTAAAGACTTTCATGAGTGGTTTGGGCCAACCTGGGCAGGAATCAGCACATTTTATAGCTATGTAACTGCCGGGCTCTGTAAGCTCAGCAGTTAACAAGGTGTAATGAAATCTGAAAGAAGGAAATTGCATAAATTTAAAAACTATAGTAATTTGTATAAAACAACCAGCTCTGCGATAAACTGCCGGAAAGACAGTGATTTGACTTTACGCTTAAACGGTTGTTTTTGTAGTCGAAATGGTCACTGAGGTGATACAGAAGTCCAACAATTGCAACCTAGTTTTACTGGATTACAAAGAACCAACAGGATCGTATGCATTTGGCAAAATTTTGTCATTTGGAGAAGGAATTACCCTCTTTAGATTTGTGCTTCCAAAAAGTCTCTCCGACGTAGAATGCTGTTATCACAGGCTGATTATGTCCCTTGAAAACCATTACTTACACCTCGCTGTGCTCTAAGCTTCCATAGAGGAACAGTTGTTCCCATCTTTTAGCATTTTAGATTTGCCTAACTTTTATAAAATTGCCGTGTGTCAAAAATCACACTTCCGTCATTGCTAAAGCATGATATGTCGGATTATCTGAATGCAGTGGCGTTTTGAAGTAATCGTGGCCACAAAGCCGCCTTCTTCTTCTTCTTCTTCTTTTTCTAAAGATTTTACTTATTTATTTGACAGACAGAGATCACAAGCAGGCAGAGAGGCAGGCAGAGAGAGAGGAGGAAGCAGGCCTCCGGCTGAGCAGAGAGCCCGATGCGGGGCTCCATCCCAGGACTCTGAGACCAGGGCCTGAGCTGAAGGCAGAGGCTTAACCCACTGAGCCACCCAGGCGCCCTAAGTTTTGTCCACTTAAAAGATTGTCTTTGGGGGCACCTGAGTGACTTAGTCTGGCTTTGGCTCAGGTCATGATATCAGGGTCCTGGAATCGAGCCCCATGTGGGGCTCCGCACTCAGTGAGGGATCTGCTTCTCCTTCTCCCTCTGTCCCTCCCCTGCTTGTGCTTTCTACCTCTGTCTCTCTCTCAAATAAATAAAATATTAAAATAAAAAGACTTCAGGGCTCCTGGGTGGTTCAGTGGGTTAAATGACTGGCTTCGGCTCAGGTCATGGTCCTGGAGTTCCAGGATCGAGCCCCGCATCGGGCTCCCTGCTCAGCGGGGAGCCTGCTCCCCACCCTGCTCATTCTCTCTCTTTCTTTCGAATCACATCTTCAAAATAAAAAATCCTGAAACAAAATCTTAGTATAGAATATGTGCTGTTGCCTTTCAGCTGCACAAATGCAGACACTGAGTATTATGAAGTGGTTTCTAATAGAGCGGTAACTTGAGAGCATTCACAGAAGTATCATTTCTGTGCTAATGCCATTTCTGTACTACTACGGAGAGTACGCGAATGTAGGATTTTGTATAATTTGTTCGAATGAGTCTTTTTTTTTAAATTTTATCTATTTATTTGAGTCTTTTTTTTTTTAAGATTTTATTTATTTATTGGACAGAGATACTGCAAGAGAGGGAACAGAATCGGGGGAGTGGGAGAGGGAGAAGTAGGGTTCCTGCAGGTTTGGGCGTCCGATGCAGGGCTCCATCCCAGGTCCCTGGGATCATGACCTGAGCCCAAGGCAGATGTTTAACGACGGAGCCACTCAGGCGCCCCTCAAAGGAGTCTTATAAGACAAGCAGACTTCAGGGTTTTTTGCTGTATTCTGTGAACTCTATTCAGTAACCCCCCAAAGCCGGCATTCTAGTTATTTAATAATTTGTTGCCCTTGTAATGATGGTTAATTTAATGCCTGTATACTTTTGGTGTATTTAAGAAATATAAATAAGATTCTTTTTTTAATTCAGGAAAGGGTCCTTGGCGCTTTTTTCCTGGCCTTACCTCTGAATCTGTTGAAATAAACCTCTGAATCTGTTGAATTTCTGTTGAATCTAATAAACCTCTGAATCTGTTGAATTTCTTACTCACACAGAGGGCGGTGAAGTCTGAGCCTCAGTTCCATGTCCAGTCCTAAGAAGTGGAAGCAGAAGGGGGTTGACGGGTTGTTTGATGGAGTGGCCAGAGGTTAAGGATGGCGGAGACTGAAAGTTGAATGATGTAATTACTAAATGTAATTACTGAAGGAGTAATTCAGCTCTCCAGCCTGAAGGTAAGATGGCAGCTGAGGGTCCTCCAAATCTTGCAAGTTCAATTACACATTATTATTTATTTTTTTAAAAGGTTTTATTTACTTATTTGACACAGAGCGAGAGATCACAAGTAGGCAGGGGAGGGGCGGGGGAAGCAGGCTCCCTGTTGAGCAGAGAGCCTGACACGGGGCTCGATCCCAGGGTCCTGGGATCATGACCTGAGCCGAAGGCAGAGGCTTAACCCGCTGAGCCACCCAGATGCCCCTCAATCACACATTATTTTATTCATTAATGTATCCAGCACATACTCCAGCCCCCTCTCCTGGTACCCAGTACTATAGCCATCAGGGGCCAGTGACGATTAGGGAAACCAAAACTTGTAATTTACCAGGGCTAAGAGCTCTGAGTGGTGTTCAGAACCCTACGGAAAGGATGCCCTTGCTGGGTGCCCAGACTACGGTGGAGGTGGTGGGTCCTGCAGCTGGCGCTGGACCCTGAAGAGAGAGCCCCGGGCAGCTTGGGCTGTGCATTCTGCACATGGATGGGGACAGAAGCCAAGTGGTTGCCTGCCGTTGTTGGAGAAATACAGACACCCCCGGGAGACCGGAAGGAAGGTCTTTCTCCTCTTGGTCCTTTTTCCAGGGTCCCTTTGGTGCTTCCCGTTGTCAGAAGTTAGAAGGAAGCCCGCAGGAAAGAGAAACGGACCTTCACAGGTGGGACTGTGAAATGCACTTGGTTAGATTTTCGACCTTGAACTCAGAGCATCTTGCTAATTTAAATGGGATTCTGGTATCTGCTGGCAGAGAGAGACCAGCAAGAGAAGAGATAATCTAATTACCCAATGAATTAGATAACCCAACGTGCTGTGGAAACAAATGGGTAAGGAAAACCTGGAAGAAAAGGTTTAGCTTGGGGCTTTAAGTTCTCAGCTCAAGTCAAGGTCAAAGAACCAGACGGGTTTTGTGCTGGCTCTGTCAACTATCTGCAGCTGTGAAACAAATGACTCTAGAGTTTAGTGGCTCAAAATAATAATAAATACATCTCTCTCCCAGTTTCTCGGGGCCTGGAATTCAGGAGTGGCTGATCTAGAAGGTTCTGGCTCTGGGTCTCTCCCGAACTTGCAGTCAAGAGACTGGCCGGGGTCCCCAGTCAGCTGAGGCCTTGACTAGGCGGCAGGACCCATTCAAAGGTTCTGCTTCACATGGCTGGAAAGTGGATGTGATGTTGATTTTTCCTTTCAGTTCTAGTTTTCACTTCACGTATTTCAAAACGTTTTTAGGTGTGTACACATTTTTTTCCCCAAGATTTATTTATTTGAAGTGGGGCACAGGGGGAGAGGGAGAGAGAAGCTGTAAGCAGACTCTGTGCTCAGTGTGGAGCCTGATGTGGGGAAGCAGAGCCCAGTGCCCGTGTTGGGGCGCAGAGCTGGTTGTGGGGCTCGATCTCATGACCCTGAGGTAAACCGGGAGTCAGTCGCTTAACCAACTGTGCCTCCCAGGCGCCGGAAGGGGCGCACATGATTAGACTAGACAAACCTGGTGGTTAGTCAGCTGTTTTATTACTATGCAAATGCTCTTTATCCTTAATCATTTTCAGTTTTTTTTCTTTAGACAGTTTTTTTTTTTTAAGATTTTATTTATTTATTTGACAGAGAGAGATCACAGGTAGGCAGAGAGAGAGGAAGGGAAGCAGGCTCCCCGCTGAGCAGAGAGCCCGATGTGGGGCTCGATCCCAGAACCCTGGGATCATGACCTGAGCCGAAGGCAGAGGCTTAACCCACTGAGGCACCCAGGTGCCCCAGCAGTGTTGTTCCATATTCACATCAGCGTGGGTTCCAGTTTCTCCACATCCTCTTCCACACTCATTTTCTTTCTCTTTTAAAAGAGTATGGCCATCCTGGTGAGTGTGAAGTGGCGTCTGGCTGCGTTTTTTGCAAGCCTTGACTACTGGACTGTGAGTATATTCCCAGCGTCAAGCTGGGAGCATAAAGTTGGAGTATATTGTTTTTAGACGTTCTCGATTCTACTTGCTGATACTTTGCCGAAGATTTTTGCTTATTTTATCCCTGAATGCTATTGGTGTGAAATTGTTCTCTTCCTATACTGTATCGGATTTTGTGTCAGGGCCATTCTGAGCTCCTAAGATGAATTCAAGAGTGCTCCCTGCTCTTCTGTTTTCTGGAAGAACTTGTGTAGGTTTGGTGCCTTTCCTCCTTTAAATTTGCCAATGACCCCTTCGGGGGCCTGAAGTTTTGTTTTTCTGAGTGTCCTGAACTATAAATTCAGTTCATTCAGTAAATAAATGAGCGGTCACATTTACTGTTTCTTCTTTGGTGAGTTTTGATTGTGTCTTTTAAGCCACACGTCTATCTCATCAATATTTAACACTTCTGTGCATCAAAGGACACTATCAAGACTGTGATGAAAATGTTCTAAAATCAAACTGTGGTGATGGTCGCACAGCTCTGTGAAGACATCAGAAACAACTTTATAAGTAGTTGACTTGCGTGTGAATTGTCTCTCCTTCTAAGTGTTAAAAAATCAATTATGACATCAGAACCGGTTTTGTTAGTGAGGACCACAGCAGCTCTGGATATTTCCTTCGTTGCTTGCGTGTCCATGAGCTAACTGCCCCTCCCTTCCGTTATCTGATGTGAACGTATTGGTGAAGATGGGGAACTTCGTGATTTAAGTTGCACGGCACTCCAGGGGAACCCAAGGGGTGGATATGGTGACTCCGGCATGCTGTTTGTCCCTCCCTTTTAGGAAGAGAACAGTGTGTGCACAAAGGATCCTCACTCCCTGATAGGGGGAAGCAAGAAGTTGTTAGACTCGTATGGAAATCCAGTACAGTAGAAAGGTGTGTACGGGTGACCACCAGCCAAAGGGTGGACTGTGCTGGTTACTGTTTCAGCCCCAGACCCACTCCACTTTCTGTGATGCTGTTGCTGGACCTCGGAAAACTACATTTCCCAGGCTTCCCTGGCAGCTGGCTTCCTGTTAAGGGCCACCTGCTAATAGGGGCCAGCTGGGGGAGACCTGGAACTGAAACAAAGGAAGGGTCTTTCTTGAGCTCTCCGGCGCTAGTCAGCCTCGGCCGATTTTGGCCCCCGGGATGACTGTTTTTACACCCACCTTCTTAGAAGTTCCAGCATCAACTGCTTTGAATTCAGCCTTTCCCCCCAGCACCCATCAAAGATCCAAGCACTGCAGGGGCACCTGGGTGGCTCAGTCGGTTAAGCATCTCACTTGATTTTGGCTGGGGTCATGATCTCAGGGTCGTGAGATCGAGTCCCGCCTTAAGCTCCATGCTGAGTGTGGAGCCTGCTTAAGATTCTCCCTACCCTTACCCCTCCCCTGCTCTCTCTCTTTGAGAGAGAGAGAGAGGGAGCACATACACACAAGTAGGGGAGAGGGACAGAGGGAGAAGCAGAGTCCCTGCTGAGGAGGGAGCCTGCTGCGCCGGCTGGATCCCAGGATTCTGGGATTGTAACCTGAGCCGAAGGCAGACGCTTAAGCGACTGAGCCACCCTGGTGTCCCTCAAAATAAGAACTTTAAAAATCCGAGCACTGGTCTCCCAGGGTCTCTCCAAGGTCCTAGCCAGCTTCCAAGACCCCCACTGATCTCTTCTGGTGGCCTTGTGTCGTCCGCTCCTACAGGGAATCAGGGTGGCCCACGTGACCAGCGGAATATGGTGGAAGGAATGTTGTGACTTCTGAGATGGGGTCATGAAAGGCAGCACCGCTTCTGCTCGGCTCTCGGGATGCTCCAGGAGCCCGGTGGAGAGGCCCAGATGGGCACCGAGGCCTCGGGTCAGCAGCTGGCATCAGCTTGCCGCCATGTGTGGAAGCCCCAAGGGTCCTTGAGTGGGGACCCTCCAGCTCCCATCACGTCCTTAGAGGGCTGCAGCCAAGACAGTATGCGAGCACAACCTCAGGAAGAGACCCCAGGCCTAAACCACCGACCCAAGCTGCTCCCCAATTTTTTGGAGCTGCTGAGTTTAAGGGGTGATTTGATACAGCAACAGCAGATAGCTAAAGTAACCCCTTCTTTTCCTAAATGCCCCCGCCAGGGCCACGGCAGCCTTCTATCGAAAGCCTCTCCATGTGAAAGAGCCGGTGACCTTTCCTGACTGAACCCCTTAATGTCGTAGGAAGAACATTTCTTAGTCCGTGAAAGCAATACATTCCCTGGTACCTCGTCCTCCCGGCTCCCAAACCCAGCTTTGGAGAACTTTCCATTTTGGGGGGGCCGCCCCTGCCCCCCACTCCCGCCCTGCCAGCTGTCCCCACCCGCGTTCCTCTTTGGTCTTCCCTCGGGGCTTCTGTCACAAAGTGCTACTCGTTCCCGGTTCCTTGGGGCCCCAGACACACACGGCGACGGGGAATCCGCGTGGGGAGTATGGAATTTATTTTATTGTTCTGAGTCTGGATGCGTGTTCCTTAGACATCACGGTTCCCGGACGGAGGGGACGTGTCCCCTGTCCTGGCCTCGTAATGCCATGGGCCTGTTGGGATTGTTTTCCAGGTTCAAAGTGCACTGAGAAGGCTTCACAGTTTTAATACTTCCTAGATGCTCAACCGAGGCGAAGTGACAAAATGGCCCCCCCACCCCCGCCCGCCAGAAAAATAAAACCCCAAGCCCCCCCCGACAGCAGCTGCTACGGCCGTATGAAAAAATAATACAAATTCTTCTTAAAAAATAGATTACACAGAAAGAACCCAGAGGACAGAGGGCCACGGCGGGGGAGGGGGATGGGGGGAGGGAGACACCTGGGGAGAAGCCCCCCCCCCCCGGGGGGGGGTACTGAGATGAACTGCGGGGGCGGGGATGCTGGTGGACACCTGCCTCGTCCGCTCTGCCCAGCGTCCCTCTGGGGCTCCGCCCGGCAGCTCTGACCCGGGGCCCCGACTCCCCTGTCCCCCGCGGACCTTCCCTTCACCCTGAGGCCTGGTACCTGCTTCTCACTAAAGTGGCTTCAAGAAAGACACGAAGAGACCCAAAGCCAAGAGAGGCCTGCGGCTGAGCGACCGGGGGTTTCCATCCTGCAGGGGCAGACCTCTCCGCCTTCGGGGGTTTGAGTAAATATGGATACCTCCGGCTACGAGACACCCCCGGGGGCGACGCACCCCAGCCGCGGGGCCTCTCCCTCACTCCGCGCCCTCCCCTGCCTATCCGGGCGGTGGGAGGCGTCTACCAGTCCAGCCTCAGAGGCGCTGCAGACGGGTGGGGGTGCACAGGACGGCTGGGGGGAGCGCGGAAGGGTGCAGGATGGGGCTGGACTCACGCGGGCCCTCCGGCTCATGCAAGGAGAAGCGAGAGGGGGCGGCCCCACCGCGGCGGAGGTAAGGCAGGGCGAGGTGACTGTGTGTGCGCGCAGCCAGGCCAGCTCCGGGGCCTCGGCCCGCAGGGGAGGAGAAGGCAAGGCAGGGCCCGGCGCCAGGGAGGAGTCTGGGGGCTCCGCACCCCGCCAGGACCCGCAGAGGAGCAGCGGTGCCGGCGGTGGGGATGGGGGCGGCTGGGTGGGCCGGGCTCAGTCGGGGACCTCGGGGTGCGCAGGCAGTCCGCTCTCGCCGCGCCGGTAGGTCTCCCAGAAGCCCTTGTCCAGCTGCTCCAGCTGCGGGCCCAGCGGCAGGTGGCCGGCCAGGTGCATGCGGAGGGTCTCCAGCCACTGCTCCAGCTTCCCGAAGGAAGGCCTGAGGGGGCACAGGCGGGGGCAGGGGGTGTTGGGTTCTGCCCCGGAGGGGACGGGGCCCACCCCTAGGGCTGCCCCTCCCTGGGGAGCCCAGGCTACACTGACCTCTTCTCAGGGTCCAGATCGCAGCAGCGCACGGTGATGGGGAAGAAGCTCGGCGGGCAGTTCGGGGGGCAGTAACGGTCCAGGAAGCCTCGCACATTGAGGCCGAAGTCCATGGTGCGGGGCAGGTAGTCGGGGTCTGCGTTCACCCGCCCAATGATCTGTCCAGCGCAAGGCCCAGCAGTTACCCAGGGTAGTGGAGGGCTTGGCCGGGGCAGGGTGGGGGTGGAGGGGGTGCCCCGGTGGCTGGGAGCAGGTGCCAGGCCACCACACTCCCCCAGGGGTACAGCTGCTGTGGGCGGCTCCTGCAGACTTCCAGCCCGGGCCCCGGGAGTGTCGGGGGTGGACCGGAGCCACCAAGCCTGATGCCGACTGTCGCCCGCCCCCCGGACCTACCTCGCACAGGACGATTCCAAAGGAAAACACGTCCACCTTCTCATCGTAGCTGCGGCCTGGGTGGAGAGACCGGCTGTCAGCAGGCGAGGCTGGCTCAGGGACCAGGCGGCCGGGGCCAGGAGGGGACGCTAGCGGTGTCCACAGGACCAGGGCTTAGGCTCTGCCCCCTTACCCCCCCAACCCTACCAGGTCTGCGCAAACCTTTGGGGGATGAGAATGAGAGCCCTGGGCAGGGCTTGACCACTGACCAGCTGTGACTTTAGGCAAGTCATGGACCACATGGTGGCCTCGAAATATATCCATGTCGGGTGACATGGATATCCGGGACGGATGACCCCTGCTCTCTTAGAAATAAGGTCTTTGACCATATGATTGCTAAGGACCTGGAAACGAGAGAATCCTGGGTTATCTGGGTGGGCTCTAAGCACCGTTATGAGGGTCTTAGGAGGAAGAGGAGACAGGAGAGGCGGCGGGGGCCACAAGCCTGAGACAGCTCCCGGCAGCCGGGAGTGGGTTCTCCCCTCAGATCCCTGGAGGGCCCACGGCTCTCCTGAATTTCCGACTTTGGGTTTCCAGAACTATGAGAGAATTCATTTCTGTTGTTTAAGCCGGCCAGCTGGTGGAAGTCTGTTGACGGCAGCCCCGGGGATGGGCACAGGCTCTCTGAGGCTTGGGTTCTTCAGCTGTGACGTGCGGCGTGCGACTGTCTACCACGCGACATTAACGACCCGTACAGCTGCTCCCCCATGTCCGATTCTCACTAGTTTACAAGCCTCAGCTCCTCAGCGGATGCTCACAGACCCCCTTAAAAGCAGGGAGCGAGCCCCGTCTTGCAGGCTGCCAGCGGGCCGGGACGTGGGTGGTGCTGCGCTGAGGGGCCCCATCCCCTGGCCATCCCGACCCCGTGTGTGCACCTGCCCGCGCGGGGACTTTATAGCACGCCGTGAGGCCACACATGGGGCACTGGGTGATGGGCCTGACCAAAAAGAAATGGAGCAGGAGAGGGGCCCCACCACCTACTCCCTGGGCCCCGTGGAGATGTCGCCTTGCGTGGGACATGCTCATTTGATTAAGCTCAGGATCTGGGCGTGGACAGAGGACGGTACAACCACGTTCCTTATGAGGGACGCAGGCAAGGAAGGAGACCTGACAACGGACAGAGGTCAGAGAAGGGGCCAGGGTCCTAGCCTTTGTCGGCGAAGGGGCCTTTCGGGCCAAGGGACGGAGGCAGCCTGTACAGGCCAGAAGGGAAAGGGGTTCTCCCCTCGAGCCTCCAGAAGGAACCCGGCCCAGCTGACACCCGAGACCGACGTGGACTTCCCACTCCCGGGACTAGTGGTAACTTGGTCTCCAAGCCACGCGGGGGGCGATCTGTTACAGTGGGACAGGGAACGGGTCGCAGGAGGCGAGGAGGGAGCCGAGGGGAGGAAGCGGAGGCCGGGGACTGGGGGGGGGGCGCCCACTCACCGTTGATCATCTCGGGCGCCATCCAGTATGGGTTACCCACCACCGTGTATCGCTTCTTACGGTCTGGCTTCTTGAGGCTTCGCAGGTCCGCGGGCTGGGTCTTCTCTTCCACCATGAGCCGGGCCAGCCCGAAGTCGGCCACCACCACGTTCTTGTTCTAGGGTGATGAGGAAGCAGGGCCACGCTGGGACAGGCTCCCGGCACCACCAGCCCACCCCACGCCCGGTCGGGACCGGTCCGCCGCCGGCTCCGAGGACATGCCCCGGACTCCTGGGGGCCTGGGAGTACTGTGCCCGCCCTGTCAGGGTGCCAGGGCCGCCGGGCTGCATGGGGACGGTGGTGGCTCCCCTTCAAGACCCAGGTGCTCTGCTCTGCCAGGGATAGCTTTGTCTCTTACTCCTCCCTCCAGCAATCTGGGGAGGTTATTTTCACACCGACTTCACACAGGCTATTACTCAGGCCCAGAGAGGTTAAGAAAGCTGCCCGAGGCCATCCAGCCGGTCAGCTCCACTGTTTGAGGTTTGCAGGAAGCCCCTGTACGCCCCGAACCCTGCGGAGTGGAGATGCTGACTGCTGTGTCTACCCCGCAGGATGGAAAATCAGGGGGCGCCTGGATGGCTCAGTTGATGGGCCTCTGCCTTCCGCTCGGGTCATGATCCCAGGGTCCTGGGACTGAGCCCGGCATCGGGCTCCCTGCTCAGTGGGGAGCCTGCTTCCCCCTGACCCCCACCGCCTGCCTCTCTACCTGCTTGTGATCTCTTTCTTTGTCAAATAAATAAAATCTTAAAAAAAAAAAAAAAGATGGAAAACCAGGGAAGGGCCCCCCTGAAGGGCTGGGGGGCACCCCAGGGCACCGGTGACAAGTCAGGGCGCTGGGGAGGTCCTCTAACGGACCCTCTGTGCCAGCACCAGGATTGGCCATGGTGCCCGGACACTGAGGAGTGGGCCCAGAGTGGGAGGCCGCGGCCCCGGCCAGGGGGGGCTTAGAACCAGGCTCTTTTTTTTTTTTTTTTTAAAGATTCTATTTATTTATTTGACACAGAGAGATCACAAGTAGGTGGAGAGGCAGGCAGAGAGAGAGAGGGAAGCAGGCTCCCCGCTGAGCAGAGAGACGGATGCGGGGCTTGATCCCAGAACCCGGGGACCATGACCTGAGCCGAAGGCAGAGGCTTTAACCTACTGAGCTACCCAGGCGCCCCAGGACCAGGCTAACTCTTAAGAGAAGGACTCTGTGTCGCCTCTAGGAGTGACACGAATGCGGACAGCTGCCTAGAGGACACTGTACAAGGACAGCAAGCAAGGGAGGGGCTGAGCACAGGCAGGGTCTGCCAGGATCGTTCAAGGGCTCCTTCCAGCCCCATCCCTCTGTGCAGGCCTCCACTTTTGAGGGGCCCCCCAGGGACTAATGATACAATAGCCGCCCAGACCCTGCAGTGGGAAACAGCGAAGGCTGACCAGCCAAGGGTGACCAGTGGATCCTCAGAGGCCCCAGATGGTGGGCAGAAGTTCTGCTTTGTGCAGAGATGGATTCTGGGGATGGCGGGCGGGGAGCTCACAACTCCTCATCCTCAAGGGATCCTCATCCTCAAGGGATCCTCATCCTCAAGGGATGCCCCCTGCTGCGGGTGTCGGTCACCCTCTCCAGGCCCTGCAGGCCACAGGGGCTCAGCCCTGCAGTGACGCTCATCACCAGCAGGGGCAGTGTGAGTCCCGTGGATACAGCCCCGCCCACCTCGGTGCTCAGCTTTCTGCCACTTTCCAAGTGCAGGTGGCCCCAGAGCCTCCGGGAAATTCCCAGTGGGCTGAGACAACCGCCCCTGCCCCCCAACCGCACGGACTCTACGGCAACCAGCTCATAGCTTCCCCAATGTCATACTGCCGGTGCCTGAAACCCTTCTTGTGCTGAGTTCATTCAGCAAACACCTGCCTGGAGAAACTGCCTCCTCCACGCCTGGATCTCAACCTGCCTAGTGGGATGAAGAGTTTCCTTCTCCAAATTTATGTCCACTTAGAACGTCAGATCGACTGTGTTTGGACACGGGACTTCTGCAGATGCTACCAGTTCAGATGAGATTATACTAGATCGGTGGGGAGGGGGTCCCTAAATCCAGGGCCTGCTGTCTTTGTACGAAGAGGACACACCGTGAGAAGTCAGTCTCTGGCAGAGGCTGCAATGATGTGGCTGCCGGCCAAGGAGTGCCAGCAGCCTCCGGAGCCGGGAGAGAAGCACGGGACAGATCCTCCCCCAGAGTCTCCAGGAGGAGCCCACCTTGTCAGCACCTGGTTTTGGGACTTTTTGCTTCCTGAACCCTGCGAGTGCGTTTCAGCCACATCCAGGCTATGGTTCCCCCAGGAAACGAGGGAGCCCCGTCTCTAGCTGGGCATGGTCGGTCACCCCCCGCTATGGGGCCTATGGTCCCTTCCATCCCCACCTCTCAGACCCTGGGCTCGCAGCCCCTCCGCAACCCCCACTTCCTGACTTCAGTGCGTGCCCCCCACCCCCCAGCCTCTGGGAAGCCGGCCTTGACCACGCCCACCCACACACCCAGGCCTCCCTCCAGATCCGGGGTTGTTGGCGTTGCGTGCAGCAGGCCCAGTCGCTGTGCCGTGGGCTGTGTTGGCGACAGCCGTGCTCACGAGCCGTCACGGGTTACCCATCACTTTTTCCTTTATCCGTTTATCAGAGCCTCCCAACAACCGGGAGCCACGGTCCAAGCAGATGGCCGCGCCGGGTCTGGCGGCGGCCTGGCACTGCTTCCCCGTGAGCCAGAGGAGGCGTGGAGGAGGCAAGCCAGGATCGCCGTCCCTGCAAGGCCTCCCGAGGCCAGGAGTGTGCGGGGTGGCGGCGGGGGGGGTGTCCTCCCTCCCCGGGACCCAGGCTGCTCACCTCTCGGACCAGGCAGTTGTGGGAGTTGAGGTCCCGGTGGATGATATTCATGGAGTGAAGGTAGGCCTGGGGGCAGGGGGCACGGAGGTCAGGGGGCCGCTGTGCCCAGGGAGCTCAGCCCAGCCCGGCCCTGGCTCCCCCCACTCAGACGAGGGAGGGGTGCTCCTCCCGTCCCCCCGCTGACGCCCTCTGCTTGCTCTCAGAGCTTTCTGACAGCTTCTGCCTCTGACTTTCCAGTAAAGAGTTAGGTTAGTGGGACAGAGTTTTGGTACAAGTGGGGTCAGCTCACCAGCCCCCCCCCCCCCGAGCCTACTCACCATCCCTGAAGCGATGTCTTTGGCAAAGCTCACCCTCTGACTCCACGGGTACTGGCTGTCCTGTGGGGGAAGAGAAGGGCCAGGCTGGGCAACGGGGCCACGGCGGCGGACGGTCGGGTGAGAGAGATCAGCCAGGGCAGCGAGCGTCCCGGCGAGTCCCGTGACCGCCCCCCTCCCCACTCTCTGGCACCCACGTCTGTCCGCATCGAAGGGGTGTGTCTGGAAAACTCGAAAACATCATTCTCGGGGCGCCGGGTGGCTCAGTGGATGAAGCCTCTGCCTTCAGCTCAGGTCATGATCTCGGGGTCCTGGGATCGAGCCCCGCATCGGGCTCGCTGCTCAGCGGGGAGCCTGCTTCCCACCACCCTGCCTGCCTCTCTGCCTACTTGTGATGTCTCTCTGTCAAATACATAAATAAAATCTTAAAAAAAAAAAAAAAACCAAAACAAACAACAACAAAAAAACCCACATCATTCTCCACTATGGGATTTCAAACACAAAGCGGGGAATATTCCTCTATGACTCCTGACCCCTCTCTTTGGAGGAAAAAAAAAAAAACACCATCTTCTATCTTCAACACAATCCTGTTCTTTCAGGTTTTTCGAAAATCCGAACCTGCTTTCCTGTAAGGGCAGACAGACGTGCCCAATGAGAATGCCTACGGGGCACCAGCGAACAGGGCTCTGGGCTCAGATCCTCCGGGGAAATGCTTGGTTCTCCCCACTGCCGGGGACCTTGCTTTGCGGGGTGAGGACACTGAAGCATATCAAAGACGGGTGTGCAGTGAGGAAGGCCCAGAGGGTGTAGCTCGGCATTTCCAAACTGAACTTGACCAGAGCACCCTTTCCAGGAAGGTGCACCTGTTAGGGGCCTGGCCTGCAGGGACCCAGCCTGAGGAGGGGGAGGCATCCGGGGAGCAGGACCGCTCGGTCTCGGTGGTGGTGGGGGGGGGGGGACACCAAGGCGGGGCGCCATCCGCGAGCACCGGGGTGCTGCCGGCTCCTCCCTAAATCTGTTTTCAGTTTGGATTTGCAGTTTTTCTTCAAGCCCTTAAAGAAAGTTCCGAATTTCGCAGAACATAGTAAACAGTATAAAAGCCCCCCCATGGGGACCGCACAAAGGTGCCTCTCCTGAGGGGTTCCACCCCCAGCCCAGACAGGTAAGGCTGGGTCCGGCTACCCAGGGCCCGGGTGGGGTCAAGCCGGGGGTCCACAGGATGGCCACCCCAAAACAGCCTGTGTGTCCGCTCGGAGGAGCTGCTGCCCACTCTGGACCTCTGCTTTAGGTGGGAGTGGGCGGTTCCCCGTCTCCCTGTCTGATTCAGAATCACTGAAGGGGCTGGGGGGCCCAGAGAGCAGCCGCCCGCCCAGGGCCCGGGGTGCTGGTGGCGGGGGTGGGGCGGGGAGCGGGCAGGATCTGGACGCTCACCATGCTCTTGATGATGCCCCGGAGAGTGCCGCCCTTGATGTACTCGGTGATGAAGTTGAGCCTCTTGTCCTTATAGAGCACCCCGATGAACTTGAGCACGTTGGGGTGCTCCAGGCATCTCATGACCTTCACCTGGTGGTGGGAGAGATAGGCTAGGCCTGGGGCGCTGCCCCTCCAGAGGCCCCCACCGGTCCCGGAGGTGGAAGAGTCCCCACCCGTCTGGTCCCCGTGAGGTCTGCGAGGGCTGCACCCACCCCCCAGCGATGCCCCTGCCCGCCTCATTCTCCAGGGGAGACACTTTCTCTTCTTCCAGCCTGTGGCTTGAGTGTCTCATCCTCCCGGAACCCCGTGCCGCCCCCTCGACAGAGAAGTCTGGGGAAGGGCGGGGCGGGTCCGCTTGCCGACCTCCTTGAGGAATGTCCTCTGGGTCTCTTCGTCGAACCTGATCAGCTCCTTCATCACCATCACCTCGCCCGTCTCCCGGTGTGTCACCTGTGTGGGGACACCGAGGCACAGAGACTCAGCACCGGCAGACAGAGGCTCTGCTCTCTGCTCACCGTGCAGGAGGCCCAGCTGCTCCCCAAAACTGCAGGGGAGACGGACACACCCGGCTTGAAGCTTTTCATGGGCATTTCAGGGGATGTCCCCAACCCCCGAGGGGCGGGACTTATCGACCGCCTCACGGATGAGGCTTCCTGAGAGCCCGAGGTCACCCAGCAGGAGGGAAAGCGGGTGGCTGGGGTTCAGGTCCAGCACCGCCCGACCCAGAGCCCAGCCCTCTTTCCTCGGCTCCGCTGGGAGGTCAACTGGCGGCTCTACCAGGGACTCCCGTCCCCCGGGATGGGGACCAGGCACAGGGCACCTTCTGCAGGATCCTGAACCTTCCAGCCCTGTCATAGTCAGGGGACATCAGAGCCAAGGGTTTCTCCTGGGGGACTGTGGGAAGGGGTAAGCAGTTGAGGCTGGCCTCAGGCTCGGTGCAGGGCCCCGGAAGGACCCTTCTGGATCCCTCCCCCCATCTTCCAACCATGTCCTCCACATACAGTTCTGGGTCTCCCTGAAGTGGGTCCCCCCGTCCTGCTAACCAGCTCAGGGAAGCCCGGCCGGATGAGAGTATGGGCCAGGGAGTCTGGAAGCTGGGTGCCCCTTCCACTGTGCGTTCCTGGAGGCAGGACGGACAGGTCTCACCGGGACCGCCCCCATCCCCGCACAGGTGCACCCCGTACCTTGATGGCCTGGCCAAAGCAGCCCTTGCCCAGCACCTCCCCGTGGATGAGGTCCGACGGCCGGAAGATGCGGTGTGGCCGGCAGACCACGCGCAGGGACTCGGAGCGCCCCAGGTCCTTGCGCTGGGAGGCCGGGGAGCTCAGGGAGCCGGCTCCGGGAGACCTGTCGATGCTGTAGCTCCTCCTGGGAAGGTGCACGCGGGGCTCAGTGTTCCCGGGGCACACAGGCACCAGGCCTCAGCCCTGACCCCTCCTGCCTGCCACGCTCCCATCCACGCCCGTGCACTGCACGCAGTCAGCACCCCCACCCCAGCGCGGGAGAGCGTGGCACGGGGCGGCCCCCCTGGGTGGTCGTACGGCCCTCACCCCATCCTGACCCGGTACCCAGGGCCCTGTCCTAGGCCTGCTATCCTGCAGGTGCCTCTGCAGCACCGTCTGCCCTCGGCCTTCTCTGCCGGGGGACCGGAGGTCAGGGGCTTCATCTCCCAGCATTCGGGCGCCAGGCCCTGGGGTGTGGAGCCAGATAGCCTGGCCGGGTGCTGTAGCCCTGCCGTGTGAGTGGCTCCCCGGGCCAGCGAGGCCTCCAGGCAAACTCAGACAAGCAGGAACCACAGCCCTTCCCCACCACCACTCTCAGAGTACGTGCGATTTCCCCAGGAGGTGCCCCTTCCCCCAAAATCTTTGCCCGGAGTCCTGAGCAGGCCTCACGGTGTGTGCTGTGAGGACCCAGGCTGCCTTTGGGTTTCTTCCTCGTGCTCCCCCTCCCTTCGAGAGTTTGGGGCTCCTGCACCGCCTGCCTGGGCCCCTGCCATGGCCCTGTGAGCCATCTCTGGGCTCGGGCACCTGGTGCGCAGGGAACCAGCGCGTCTCTAGAACACTCCCAAAGACATTCGATGCTCCCACTGTCCTGAGCTACCTGTCTATCCTCCCTGAAGCCAGGGTGCTGGTCCCCCCTGGAGCACTCCGTAACCCCCAGCCGGGGCAGCTGTGCCCCTCTCCCACCTCTCATGACCCTTCTCCTGTCTTAGCCTTCTGCACCCCCGACTGGCCTGCTTTTCTGCAAGGCACACTCGGCCACCAGACTAGGGGAGCCTCGAGAGCAGGGACCAGGCCCCATCCCCCGAGACCTGGTTTCCAGTTACATGGCACAGGGCTGACTTACAGGACAGGCTTCTGCCGCGTAGAGCTGCCCACCTCCCCACTGGGAGTGGGAGTTGGGGAGCTCAGGGGGCTGGGCTCAGGCCCTGGCCCATGGCCCAGTGTGTCGTGGGGGTCGTGCTCGAGGGTGAGTTGCAGCAGGCGGCTGGTTTCCTGGATCAGCAGGTCAATCTGGGGAGAGCGGGTGGGCAGATGGGTTGAGTCCGAGGCGGGGGAGGAGCCCCGACCCTGCTCCCGGGACCCGGGACCCGGGACCCGCACCTCATCCAGGGGCACATTCCGGATGGGCGTGCCATTGATTTCCAGGATCCGGTCTCCGACGTGGATGGAATTCTTTACGTCCGGGCTCATGCAGCCTGGGTCCACCCTGGGGGTAGAGAGAGGAGTGGTCAGACCCCTGCCTGCCTGTCCCCCGGAGCCCTGATGGGAAACCAAGGCGGAGGGGATCAGACCGGGGTGAGGAGGAAGCGACTTTCTCTGTGGCATGCCTGACCGATGGCAGCGGTCTAGATCGGCAGTTCTGGTTTGGGGGAAAGAATTCTGTCACCGACGCCGGTTGTCGGCTGTGGCTGTGAAAGCGGAGAGAAGTGGGATTTGCTGCTCTAGTCCTGGAGGCTCAGACGGATCCTTCCAACTGTCTGGTGCGTTTCAGGCAGACGAGTGCCCCAGGAGGAGTCCCCTGCGGGTCTGGAACCATCGGCTTCCTGAGTCCCAAACCGGCCCCTCGAGATGAAGCAGAGGCTTCTCCTCCCGCAGACTCAGAGGGAGGGGCCGGGAGCCCACCCTGAGCCACAGCCGCGGGCTGGAGGCAGGACAGCACCCACGCTTGGACCTGGGGAACGGCCAGTTTGCCACATTTATCTGCTTCTCTGAACCCCTCGGCTACCTTGTCTCCACGCAAGCTTTTTTAAGGGACGTTCACGGTCTCTGCGCCGAGATGGGGAAGGGGCCGGCAGTGGGACGGAAAGGAGACCGGGGACTTGAGGGACAAAAGTTCCTAAGGGGGCGGCTGGGTGGAGCACTTGGTTAAGCGTCCGACTCGGTTTCCGCGCAGGTCACGGATCATCTCAGGGTCGTGAGATCGAGTCCTGCGTCGGCTCCGTGCTGAGCGTGGAGCCTGCTTGGGATTCTCTCCCTGCCTCGGCCCCCGCCCCCTCCTCGTGCACATGTATGTGCTCGCTCTCTCAAAAAGAAAAAGGTTCGTTCAAGTTCTCCATCATCAAGGGTATAGTCTCACACGGGGGAGAAGCTCTCCCTTACCCTGGAAAGCCAAGTCATTCGTGGGAGAGGAAGAAGAAACTTGGGGACCACCGCGGTGTAGCCATCGCAGGAGTAAGCGAGACAGCCAAGAATCCTGCACGGGTGCCCAGACCATCTGGGGAAAGGCTGCTGGGGGCAGGAGGTTTACAGACTCAAATCTCACAAATGACTTATTGATGATGTTTCAAAGGGAAAAAAAATATCCTGGATAGCAGAGGACTGTACTTCTGACCGAGGAATCAACGGCGGGCTTTACTGACTTCGTGGGTCAGGTCGGCGGCCGCAGGAAGGACACGGCATCACGACGCGGCATCAGGTCAAAACCCATAACCTGAGTCTGACGAAGTGGTCAGAGCACCAAGTCAGCCAGACCTGGATGGAGGGAGTTCTGCTTAACCGCTGGCCCGTCCTCTTTGTAAATGTCCAGCTCACGGAGGACGACGAAAAGCTGAGGACTGTCACAGATTCAGAGATGGAAAGGGACACACGGGTTCAGCGCCATGTATGGTCTTGTGCTGGAGGCTGGGTGGAGGGAAGTAGCCCTAAGGGTGTTGAGAAAACCAGTAAAACATGAACGTGGGCTGGCCAGTGGATCCAAGTATCACGTCGGTGCTCAATTTCTTTAGCGTCGTAACTGTGCGATGAGACACGATTGGTAATTAGGCAGGAGAGCGCCCTTGTTTGTAGAACCATGTCAGGTGTCTGGTGGGGGCAGAAGGGCCAGTAGAGCTTGGAACGGAATCTCGAGCCACTTAGTAAATTTTCTAACAGTAACGCGTACGTATGTGTATGTGTAAATATAAATCAGTCCAATGTACACATACGCATATGTAGAAAGAAACGCATACCCTAAATGTGCCCCCCTGCCAAAAAGTTCCATTAGTGAACATCCCGTAAATTTGAAAATTTCCAGATAAAAACTCGGAAGGGAGTCTATTTCGTCGATACAGTCTTCTTGTGGATGCGGTCTTCGAAGTGTATCCCCCAGCCTCCCTGCCTCCCCCTGATCTCCTGCTGGGGCACAGATGCAGAACTCTCCTTCCGATGCTGCCGGACAAAAAGCGAAGTGGTCCACGGGGGCGGGCTTAAAACAAACACGTAAATCCGCTCAGCAGCCTCTGGGCAGGCAGGGCGGCTCCTCCGAGGGGCGTGGTGGTCTGGGCCGAAACTGCCGGGAAAGCAGCTGCCGGCTGGGCTGGCGGAGGCTCCGCCGGCGAGGGAGGCAGGAGGAGTGCCGTTCCTTGGCTTTCTGTTCCTAAAATCCTGCCTGGCTTCCAGAGACCAGCTGGTCTGGGGGTTCCCCCAGCTCTCTCACCAGTCTGTCTGCCCGCTGCTGTAGACGAGGCAGCTGCTGGCCTGGCTGGCGTTCATGGGGCGCGAGGCGGGGGGGGGGGGGGACAGGCAGAGGCAAGGTTAAGACCGTTTGCATCCTGCACCCAGCACCTCCCCCCTCCTGACCCATGCCTCGCGGTGGTGCCACAGAAGCTGGCACTTGGCTCCCAGGCCCACTAGTGACTTCTCAAGGAGTCCATCAACGCCCAGGAGACATCTTAGAAGGCTCCAAGGTGTCCAACTGCCTCTCTGTACAAAGCCCAGAGAGGGCAGGGGGCTGCTTGGCGTCACACAGCGGGCTGGCCAACTCTGCTGGCTCCTTTATCTGCCTTCTTGCGTTTCACACCTTTTCCACATCCTTTAGAACCCTGGTTAGGGACCACCTGCCCATCGCTGATCTTGGTTCCCTGAATCCTGTCGGCCCGAATACGTTTTTTCTCCCCCCTTCTTGAAGACTACTTTCACCAAGGACAGAATCTTGGGCTGATGGTTATTCTTGGCTCAGGGCACCGAACACATCCTTCTGCTTCTTTCCAGCTTCCCCACTCTCTGTGGAGAAATCAGTGGCCCCTCTTCGAAGATGTCTATTTTTTATGTTTTTTGAGAGAGAGTGCTTGTGAGCAGGGCGAGAGGGAGGGAGAGACTCAGGAAACCTCCGCATCCAACACGGAGCCCGCTGTGCGGCTCCGTCTCACGACCCTGAAATCATGACCTGAGTGGAAATCCAGACTCAGACGCTCAACCGACTGACCCACCCAGGCTCTGTGGCCACTTTTAAGGACTTCTCTTTCACCTCAGGCGCAGTAGTTCCACGGGATGGCGTGACCCACGGCTGGATTTCTTTTTGTTCTGCTTGGGATTTACTGGGCTGGAGGTTCGTGGATTGGTATAGTTCTAGGATGTTCTCAGCCACTGTATCTTCAAACACCACCTCCTTCCTACCGTCTCGTGCTTCTCCTGGAACCCCAAATGGCTTCCCTATGTCCTAACCTCTGTCCTCCACGGGTCCTAACCTCTCTTTCGCAGCTTTCATCCTGTTGGTCTCTGCCTCTCCCTTCAGTAGCTTAAAGCCCTACCCCACCGTTAAAAACCTTGCATTGAGGTTTCCGTTATTTCGTTCCTAGGGGTTCTGTTTGATTCTTTTCCATTTACTTGGAATTTATTCGCTCTTTGCTCATTTCTTCCAAATCTCTCTTACTGATTACAGCACACGGAACGTACTGATGTTGTATTGTGTCCAATCGTCCCGGTCCCTGGAGGTTCTGTAGGTCTGGTTCTCCTTCCTGTGTTTCGGCTGGCTGTTCCTCACAGGCCCCGCCTCCGTATGCGTTCAGTGATTCTTCGCGGAACTGCTCATCTTCCTTGGGACACTTAGCTCAGGAAACTCAGTGAAAGGACCTGCATCTGATTCTTTCAGGGACTGGAAACACTGCTAGTGGGGAAGCACTTGAAACTTGTACCCTGGCGACTTGGGAGTTTCTGAGCCATCCAGGCCTCCGAATTTGGTTTGCAAACCCAAGTTCATGAATTCTGGGAGGAGATTTCCCCCTCCCCTTCCATTCAGGCTCCAATCAGTTTATCTTTCGGTTCTGGGAGTGGGGGACTGATGGAAGGTGTGGTCTGTCTCTCATTCATCCATACCCGGAGAGCCCTCTGGGATCTCAGCTTAATGGAGGAGGAGTTGTCTAATGGGACTGGCTTTCTGGAGCCGGTCAGGGCTTCCAGAGGCCCAGCCAAAAAAAGGACTTAAAAACTGAAGCTTAAGTTGCCTCAATTTCAATTGGGCCTCAGGGCATGGCCGTCTTCAGGGGTTCTGCTGTCTGTCCCGGACTCCCTGCATCCATTATCCTTGACTTGGTTACTCCCCTTTCTTGTTGGGTGACATATGGACTAAAGAAGTTTTAAAATATTTTATCTAACGCTGGTCGTGGTTTTTAAAGGAATGAGTGGACCAAGGATGTGGCATACCAGGTTGTCAGAGCTGGGTTCTGTGTGGCCCAAATGCTTCCCAGCCCTAGAGCCCGCCACCCCCCTCCACCCAGAGCACCCACGGGCAAAGCCGGACTCACCCCTGGACCCGGACGGTGTGGGAGTGCTCCGTGCTGCAGCCCGGCGGGCCGTGGGGGGGGTCGATGGAGACGGACAGGCCACGTCTGCCATGAGCCGAGGCCGGGATGGACACGAGGGTAACCGTGTGGGGCAGGCGGGAGCCGGGGGAGTCGGGCAGGATCTGCTCGATGACGGGGGTCACCACGGTCTGGTAGTAGCAGTGCCCACTGCGAGGGCCATGGATGGCAGGGACCCAAGGAGGGGGAAGAAAAGGGTGTGAGGACAGCTACCAGCATCACCGCTGCCTCCCCAGGCTCTACCCGCGCCCCAGGCTCTTCTCTCCTGCCCACCTCCGGCTCCCCAGGGCAGGAGGGGCCGGAGGGTCGTAACTGCCCCATAGGCCCGGAGCAGGAACTGAGCATGTCCAGCCCAGTCCCTGCCCCCTCGGTCATTCTGGGCTCGTCTACCACTGTCATGCTTGTGAGCCGGCCAGGAAAAGGCCAGGGGATGAATCCAGTTCAGGAGGAAGTCATTAAAAGCCCATTTGGGACTGAGCCATGCTGCCCGGGGAATCCAGCTTGATCAGCACCATCGAATAAAGAATCGGTCTGGTCTCTGTCCTGGTTCCTGGGAAAGAGGCTCTGAATCTTTGGAATGTAAGTGTCCCTCAGCCCATACCTGAGCTTGTGTTAACAGATGACTCAGGGTGGGGGGCAGTCACCAGGAAAAAACCAACCACGTGACTAGATGGTGGGCCTGGGACCCAGCCCGACCTTGGAGGCGGCAGCAAGGGTGGGCAGTGGAAGAGTAAAGCTCGATCACGTGCCCAATGACTCAACCAATGGTGCCTCCATAATGAGACCCCAATAAAAACTCTGGTGATGTCAAGGCATGTGGGGGCGTCACACGTCCTGATTCCGAGGTGCAGGGGACGCATGGAAACTCCACATTTGGGGACCCCTCCAACTCTGCTCTTTGTGTCGCTTCTGCTGGCTGGTCCTCATACAGGAGGATCTGCAGCCTTGATCAAAACCCTTGAACTCGGGGTCATTGTGGGCTGGGCCGAGCTTGTGGGGTGCGTACCAGAACTGCACCCCTGTGATGTGGAAGAGCGGGTTTCTGGGGGGGGGGGGCGCGACCTCCCTGTGACTCCCGCGTCCTCTCGGTGACTTCCGAACTTGTCCTCACACCTGCCCCACGCGGGGAGGAAAAGGATGCTGGCGCAGGAGGCTCAGAACGAGCACCCCGGGCTTGGAGGGGGCCTGGGCACTCACCAGTACAGCTTGGAGTGCTCCACGAGTGTGTAGGTGTCCCCGTCACCGATGAAGGTCCCGCACGTGAGGCAGATGAAGCACTCGGGGTGGTATTTCAGCTCCCCGGCCACCTGGCAGGGGGGTGGCGGAGACAACCCAGCTCAGCAGCCCCTTCCGCCCCTCCGGCTCCTCCCCTTGGAAGGACAGCCCCGAGCCAACTTTGGGGGCCCGACTGGCTGGCTCTCGGATGCTGGTTCCAGAGACACACAGATAGACCAAGGGGCTCAGAGGGCCGGGGGGGGGGGGGGGCAGAGTCCGAACCAGCGAAAAGGCGAACCAGAGAGGGCGCTTACCATGACCAGTCCCTTGGTGATGTGCTCTGAGCACCCATGGCAGGACTCTCCATAGCGGGCCCAGTAGTCTCTCTTGCAGAAGAGCTGCCCATCCTTCTCATAGTACTGGTGTGAAAGGGGGGCACTGCACTCACAACACCTGGGGGGAAGAGGCACAGGGACTCAGTCTGGCCCCTTTCCCCAACAGCAGGTGCCCCTGTAAGAATGAGAAAAAGGGCCACCTTCCTTGGGCAGAAACAGCGTGTGCTGGGGCCCAGGGCTCAGCAGGTGGAGTCTGGGATGGCTTCAGCCAGAAGCCTCTGTGCAGTGCACAGCCTGCACAACCACCCATGGCCATTCTGCCTCCAGAGCACCAGATCACCTGGCCAACCTGCCAGCCCCAGGGTGAGAAGTGCTCTTCACTTCTGAGCTCCTGTCCCTCGTCATGCAAAGGAGATGGCCCAGGGAAGGCAAACGACTTGCTCTTGTGCTCACCAGTCCGGTGGAGGGGGAAATGGAACCTGGGCACCCGGGACTCGGGTAGGGCTGATGCGGATGGCCGTGACCTGGGGGGAGCTGTGGAGAACTACCAAAAGCCGGCACCTGCCCACTGTCTGGGCTCAATGTACTTAATCCACACTGGCCACCATGAGGCAGATGAATTCTGGAGGCTCAAGATGGCTGAAGGTCATGGGATGGGTGCCACAACCCCAAGCAAAGCTCCTCCCTGTTCCACTATGATATAAGGCAAGAATGTAGCTTGGCAGACCCCAGCCAGCATCACTGAAGACAGAGGAGCTCCCTGATTCCTAGATCTTATCCAGCACTTGGGTGCTGAGGTCCCAAGAAGGGGGCACAGCCTGGGCCAGCTCAACCCTGCTCAACCAGGACTCCAGCGCCGGCCCCCGCCCTCAGAGGAGCAGTCACACCGTAGGTATGACACCCAGATGTGCAGTCATCAAGGCTGGGACCTCCTGCTTTGCCAGGAGGGGATACAGGACAGGCCCAGCTGGGGCTCCTTAAAGGACCTGGGGAGAAATGAGAAAGCTTTCTGCTTCCTTCCCTGTGTTATCCCACAGGCCAGGAACTGGACCTACATGCCTGGCTTCCTTCCACCCAAGTGAACTGGATGGGGACCAGGGGCTCAGCTAAGTCAGGACAAGCAACTGCAGAAATACATGATGTCCCAAGAGCCAGGAGCCATGCTGGGTTTTGGAGAGCCTGACGGAGGGTCCTGGCTGCTCAGGTACGTCTGGGTCAGAGTCTGCAGTGAGTAGACAATCTGTCAGGCTCCTCCACTGCCCTCTAAGCATGCTGGGTCATGTGCCAAGGTCATGCAGGGACAGGGGACCAGGCTCAGAGCTCAGTCCCAGTAAGGGAACAATCCAGGAGAGAGGAGGGGAGGAAAGACGGGGACCTGAGTGAGACCGCCCGGTCCCCGGCGGGGCAAAGAACCGTCAGTCTCTGCGGCCAGCCCCCTGATGGCGTGACCTCACTCACTGATGCTCTTTAGCAATGGCAGATGAAGAGGGGGGAGAGGGCGGCAACCCAGAGTAATGGTGGGACACTGTCCCTTTAAGAGGATCCAGCCAGTTCCCCATTGTCTGGGAGCCTGAGGGGAGGGGCTGGGGGACCACAGCCCGGGGGCTGAGGGTCGAGGAGGAGAAGGCACAAAGCGCCTGGGTGCAGAAGCACCCGGGTGGGGGTGCACCCAGGAAGGGGGGGCATCCAATGAGCTCCCCTAGGAAAGGTGGGAGTGGGGGAGGGAAGGCCTCCGGAGACCGCCCTGGGGCGAGAGAGGAGGCAGCGGAAGCAGCGCTGGCCGGGAGCCATGACGTCATCCCCAGCCCTTCCTGCCCCCGCACACCCGGCCCCGGGGCCCCGGCGCCCTTAGGGGGCGCATCTCACCGCGGGGTGGGCGAAGGGGCACGGAAGGCTCGGGGCCTGGAAGGAGGCCACCCAGGAGGAGGGGGATCCCCAGTGCACGCCCTCAGGGGCCCCCAGCCTGGCGAGAAGGTGCGCAGCCGAGGAGCCGGCTCCGCGAAGAGGCGGGCGCGCGCCCCGCACCGTGACCTTGGCGAGGCTCCCCCACCGCCCGCGCGCCCTGTGCCATCCGCGAGTGATTCACTTTGCCCTTCCACCGGCTAGACACTCGGCGCGTCACAGCAATGTCACCACATTAGTCTCCCCCTCACTGCGGGCTGCCGGGCTGCAGGAAGCAGGGCCCCGCCTGCCTCTGGTGGGTGGCCTGGTGGGGGCTCCCGGCAGCTGCCTTCCTCTGGGGGAGGAGAATGTTCCTCTCCAGCCGGCCAGCTCCTACACACCCGCACTAACATTCCTCACTGTAGTCGCCCCGGAAGATGGGGCGCTGACTCCCCCAAGGACTGGGAGCCCATTTGGCTCCCTGGTCACCACTTCCTTGAAGTCCACTCAGTCAGTCACCTGGCTGGAGTGCCCCCCATGCAGCCTCCATCACCAGCCCTGGCCGGCACCCCCACTCTCTGCCATCACCCCAAGGGCTCTCTGAGGTCCCATGCCAGAAGTCCACAAATGCTGGACCCAGAGAGAACAGAAGTGGTTCCTGCAGAACACTGAACCTGGAGAGGGTCCGCCCCGAGCATCCCAGACTGCCCCTGCGGAGGGGGTCTCCACCTCAGACAGGGGAGCAGCTTGGGGCCGGCACTCAGGGCCTCAGTGGACCTCTGCATGTGGAAGGCACAGAGGAGCCCCTGGCCCTGTCCATCTCTTCACCTCTCAGACTAGTATCTGGCCACCAGCCAGAGCAGGGAATGGGGGGGCTCTTAAGGGCACCCCACCCCTGCTGCTGCCTCCAGCAGGGATGTCAGGGGGGAGCACCAGGCACTGCGGGCCGCAGAGAAGGCCCTGGGCCGGACAGAGGAACTGCTGGAGGGCAGGCAGGCACAGGTCCATTCCTCCCAGGGATGCCCTCCAGCCAGGGCCACATCCCCGGACACCAGGGGTGAAGAAAAAAACAGTCCGAGGACCAGCCTCACGGGGAGACCGGACCAAAGGGCCAGAGGAAGGCTCAACAGCTGCCAGCCTGCCTCCCCCAACAGGCGGCCAACAGTGACCAAGGAGTTTCAGTTCTCCTGCCCCCGGAGCTGCCCGCTCCCAGGTAGGTCTGCCCCACAGGGCGGCCTCTGGCCCCAGGGGGCCCTCAGACCAGGCACCCAGCCTGAGGTGTGGGCTGGGTTGGGCAGGGGGATTTGCACTTACTTGGCTCCTCTGAGGAAGCGGCTTCTTCTCAGGGCCAGCATCCCTTGCCACAGGGGTGCAGCGTGGGGGGGTGG
Source organism: Mustela nigripes (assembly GCF_022355385.1). Classification (NCBI taxonomy): domain Eukaryota; kingdom Metazoa; phylum Chordata; class Mammalia; order Carnivora; family Mustelidae; genus Mustela; species Mustela nigripes. The sequence goes on along the minus strand of NC_081567.1, from coordinate 9,828,664 downwards.
GCCCAGCCAGCTGCTTCCCCATCCTACTCTAGGCCCTCAGGATTGGAGGCCGCAGAGGGTCAGAGGGTGGGGCCAGAGCGGCCACATGGTGGGGGAGGAGGCTGCAGGGCTGCGGCTGAGGAGGCTGAGGAGGACTTGGTCCAGGCCCACAACAGGAAGCCGTTGGGGGGCCTTCTGCTGGTGCAGGCAGGGAGGCGGGCCCCCCACTCCGCCCTCAGCCCTGTGCACCTCGGAGACTGCCCTTCAGGCCCCTTAGCCTCTGGCTGGACCAAGGGATGCTTGGGACTCCCTGGGGACAGGGACAAGCCCCAAAGCAGCTGCTTCTTCCGGTGTTGCTCCCAAGGGGACAGAGGTCGACTTCCACGAATGGTCTGTCCTCCCTGCCTGAAAGGTTCCCCGGAGAGGGGGAGACCGCACCCTGGCCCGGGCTCTGAACTGCGTGCCTGCTGCGTGCTCACCCCTACTCGCCGGGGGCGCAGCCCACCCAGCCTCCGAGATGTCACCGGAGCTACGGCGGGGCCCCAGGGCCGGAGGGCTGCTGGCTTCTGGGACGGACTCTTTCCGGCCAGCAGCTGGACCTGAGCAACGCTTGGACCACTCCGTCTGGCCGTGACCTCCTGGGAGGTGGGGCCCACAGGAAGTGGGACAGCTAGAACGGAGAAAGGAGTGGGCCCTGTGGTGACAGTGACCCCCTGTGCTAATGCCAGAGGCAGGCGATGGGCCTGTGCAACTCTCCCACGGCAAGGAACTCGGGGCCCGGGAGCTGGTGGCAGCCCCGCGTCATGGTCCCGAGAGGCTCCTAGGGACAAAGCAAGAAGAGTCCAGAGCCCAGCTGCCGGGTGGCCTTGGGACTTGGGCACGCGGTGACTCCTCTCGGACAGAGCTTCCTAACTGTCACGGCGGTGGGGACACCACTGGCCTGGCTCAGGTCTGGGGGCCGTTGGGAGAAGCGCAGACCACTGGGCCAGGAGCACGTGTGGAGGCGAGAATGCTGATGCCGTGGTTCCCAGGGAGCTGAAGGAGCGCCACGCTCCCCAGCGCCCAGGGCAAAAGCCCAGGCGGCTTCAGATGCTCCCCTGCTATTCCCAGTCCCCATTCCTGAGCCCCTCCCCTCTTCACCTCTGCAGTGACTTGGGGCGAGGCCGACACAGGCTCTACCCTGTGGTCGTGTGTAAATGCACAAGTCGTGGTACCTCACAGGGGGATGGTGAGGGCTTCAAGCCATCCAGCTGGCCCTCGAACGATGCCAGAGTTAGGGGCACCAATGCCCACACAGCCACAAACCCATGAGTAACTTTCAACTCCCCCAAACTTCACTGCTCTCGGCCTGCTGGTGCCCGGAAGCCTGCCCCGTAACATCAACAGTCAATGAACACGGGTTTCCTGTGTTATACGGAGCACCTACCGTATTCTTACAGCAAAGCAAGCTGGAGAAAACGTTACTAAGAAAATCACGGAGAGAAGACACCTCTGGTATCAAACGGCAGAGAAATCTGCGTGGAAGCAGACCGGCGCAGTTCAAACCTGGGGTGTTCGGGGTCAAGGGTAAAGTCAAAAACACCCGATAAACAGTGGCTAATGTGGTCGCTCGCGGGAACTGTCCCCTCTCTTCATTTGTCGTCGCTGTCCTAGGTCAGGCCTTATGAGCTGAGATCCCTGAAATACTGTGAAGTCCCTTCCCTGCCAAGTCACCGCCATCTGCCCACTGGGATGGCATTTTTCACTAGCACTTCCGCCCACGTCCCTCCCCTGCTTTCTGCAAACCCTCGGCTGACGCCCTCGTGCCCTTGGAAGGGCCTTATCTTGGCCTTGAGGTCCTGCCACAGGCTGATCCCAACCTTCCTCCCCCGCTCGCTCTTTTCCAAACCAGATGAGCTCTTCCCATTTCTGTCTCTGTGCGTGTGGCTTTCTCCAGCTATCCAGAGCCCTCTTTGTCCCCAAAGGCCCCTTTGTGAACCCCTGATCGGGAGCCCTGGGCCCTGTGCCTGCCTCCCCTCTGGCCTCATCAGCCAGAATCATCGCTGGCTGTGTGACTGGTCGAGAGAATTAACGTCTGTGTCCCCAGTAACGGAGACAACACAGTATCTGATTAGACAAAGTCCTTAGAAGGATGCCAGGCCCTTGCTAAGTTGCAGAAAATGTTGGACGTTGTTCTTAAAGAAAAAACAAATAGACCAAACTTGTCCGAGGTTCCTGCCCGCGGAAATAAACCCCTGAAGCGGGCGGTGGATGCCTTCCCACCCCAACCCTGCTCTTCACCGACTGGCCCTGTCCTGTCACCCTCCACCCCTGCCGGGAGCCGTAACGCCTGGAACTGTTTCCTGCCATACTTCCCCGCGCAGCATGTCTCATGTCTCGAGATCCCGGTTCCGGCCCTAGGGCTAACCCTAAGGCTATCCCCTGCACCTGCCTCTCAGGATGGTCCTGCTGGGGGGCTGGGCTACGCTTGGGTCCCCAGTGCTTGGCCACAGCCCTGACCTTGTTCTCTGACGCTTGGAGCTGCTTCCTGGAGGAAGGGGCTGGTCTTATTGGGCTGTGCCTGTTCACAACCAGCCTGGGTTGTATCCTCCCTCCTCTGGAGTGTGAACACCCCATAGGCAGGGGCACACGGCCTTCCATGGCCTCCCCCTGCCTAGGTGCCAGAAGGCCTCAGTAATACGGGGGGATATGCAGGCCTCCCTTCTCCTCTCCTAAGAGATCTAGGATGACAAAACAGAAAGGCCCCTGGGGACCCCATGCCTCATTTTACAGGTGGGGAAACTGAGGCCACAGACTTGCTAAAAGTCACAGGTGGAAACGGTGCCAGAGGGACTAGCCAGGTCTCCCGGACCGCTGAGCCAGCCTCTGGTTGCTGGCAGGCCTTGCTCGGGGCACCCCCACCCCCATCAGCCTGGCTTACCTGAAGCAGTCTGCGTGCCAGTCAGCACTCAGGGCCTGGAGGTACTGGCCGTCATAGATCCTTTGGCCGCAGCTCGCACACACGGGCAGCTCACTTCCTGCAAGGACACAGGCAGTCAGCAGCCCCTCTTGGGAGGCGTGGTCTGGCGCAGGTCCGGCCTGCCCGGCCCACCCCACGGGGACCCGGCACCTTCTCCTGCACGTACCCAGAGCACCCAGATGCTGTGCCTAGCAGAAGGAGAAAGGACGTGGGTCTGAGAGTCTCACTGAGACCTTGGCTAACTTGCTAGGCCTCTGCGGGCCTCAGTTTCCCTATTTGTCAACTGAAGAGGAGGACAGGATGTCCACTCTCCAGCAACAGCGTTCTCCTGCCGCGACTCCTGTTTAGCAAGGTCAAAGCAGAGAAAGCAAGAGGCAGCATTTAGAGATAAGGCAGCAGGCGACACTCCTGTCATGGCCTCTTTCCTCCCCTGGCTGTCCAGAAAGAGGAAGCTTCAAAAGGGCAGGGACTGGACAGGGCTGGGACGGTGTATCCAGAGCTGAAGCCCCTATAAGAGGAGAAAGGCAGGAAGCCCAGAGGTGCTGGCCTCATCTGAGTTTCAGCTGTGCCTTGGCCTCTGAGGGCCTGGGGCTTTAGAGCTGGGCACTCGCAGACACCTGCTTTGGGGACGCCTGGTGCCTCTTCAAGCCGGCCATTAGGTGTGCTTAGTCATTCTAGGGCCTGGTATCCTTGGAGCTGGGTGGGTCCTGGAGGACCCCCCCCACCAAACCTACTCGTCCCCATTGTACAGATGGGGAGACTGAGTCCTGGAGGGGGCAGGCCTGTCATACAGCCAGGCTCCCAGGCCACAGCCTGGCCCTCCGTGAGGATGCAGGGACCAAAAGGTAGGGAGGGGTGACAGTGAGAAGGGCTCTTGCTCCAAGCAGGCCTTCAAGGGCCTGGGGACGGCTGGCAGGAGCCCTAGGGAAGGGCAGGGCTGGAGGAGTTGGCATCAATGGGACCTGGATTGGACCAGTGAGCCTCTGTGATGGCTGCTGGGGAAACCCCTAGGGGACACCAGGGAGGGAGTCTCAGAGGTCTTCATTCCCTAACTGTCGGGCAAGCCAATCCTTGGGCCCCAGGAAGGGGAAAGGGGCTGAAGAGGAGACTAGGATGAGACTCATCTTCCCAGCCACGACGGATGGCAGGCACTGGGTTTGGTGCAGGGAGAGGGGGTGGAGGCCCCGGGATACCGCCGCCGACGGCTCCCTGGAGGAGGCTTCTCAACCCGGCCCCAACCACCAGTACCGGGGGCCAAGTACCCAGCCCCCAATCGTAAAGACGGGGAAACTGAGGCTTGGCACGTAGCCCCCACCCCCATCTCAAGGTCAAGGAGCTGGGCGGGCGGCACGGACCCAGGGCTGCGGCTTTCCCAGCCCCTTTCTTCCCCGCTGGCTTAGAGACAGGATAAGGGGGTGGCCCCAGTGCGAGTACCCGGGTGGGCAGAGCACGCGGAGGGAGGCCGGGGCCGGCCCGGCAGCGCCTGGGACTCCTCCCGGGTGGTCGTCGGTCGGGGGAGGGGGAGGCGGGGATGAAAGGGAGGAGGGGCCCAGCCCGGGCCGAGCGGGGGGAAACGGGGTGGGAGCGAGTCAGGGAGGGGCCGGAGGGCTCGGGAAGGGCGAACTCAGCCCAGAGAAGGCAGGGGCGCGGCCTCGCGGCAGACCCGGCCTCCGCGGCCGCAGGACCCGGCCCCCTCCCGGCCGCCCGCTCCCCCCACCCCCCGGGCCCCGGCTGCCCCGGCGCGACGCCCCCGCCCGCTCGGCCCCGATGGGCGCCCCTCCCGGCCCGCGCCCCGCGCCCCGCGCACCTTCCTCTCCCATACGTTCTTCCCTCCAGGTGCAACAAAGTAGCGTCAACCTCATGCACTCGGCGGGGGGCGGGGCCCGGCGGGCTGGGGCTGGGGGCGGCCCGGGCCCCGCGAGCTCGCCCGCAGCCGCAGCCGCAGCCGCCGCCGCCGCCGGCCCGGGAGGCGGAGGCGGAGAGCGCGGGCCGGGCCGGGGTGGGCTCGGGGCTCCCGGCGCCGCCGCCGCCGCCGCCTCTCGGACACCGGCTCGGGCACCGGCTCCGCGCCGCGGCGGCCTGGGGACCGAGCGGAGGGGCGGGCCGGGGCGGGGCCTGGAGCTGCGGCACGGGGGCGGGGCGGGGCGCGGGCGAGCGGCCGAACTGCCCTGCGCGGCCCCGCCCCGCGCCCCCGGCGGCGCCCCGCCCCGCCCTTTCATTCATCTCCGCCCGAGCGCCAAGTCCCCGCTGGGCGCCGCGAGGCGGGGCCTCGTAAGCGCAAAACTGCGGCCTCGGAGGGGAAGCGTGCTCGGGTGCGGGTGCGGCAGCCTAGGAGGATGCGGAGGCCCGGACGGGGGGGCCTCAGTTTCCCCGCGGGGGGCCCCTGTGACCTAAGTCAGCTGATGACCAGGAGCCCAGACCGGCGCTGGAGGAGGCGGTGTGGACCCTGAGGAAGGACCGTGGTGGCCGCCTTGAGGAGGGGCGCCTCTCACGTCCTCTCCCTCTCTGACCCCTGCGGTGAGGTCAGGCCCCGGCGGGGGGAAGGCCATGGCCCACGTCTCAGGCCCTCACCGGCTAGGCAGGGAGCTGAAGGAGGACGCTCTGGGGAGGAGTGGACCCCTGGGGGGCAGTGACAGATGTGCTCAGGGGTCTGCTCTCCCCAGTGTTGCAGACTTGGAGCTCCAGCCCTGCCCAGGGTGCAGGAGGAGGCACAGCTTTGAAATGGCCAGAGGAATTGCGCTGTCCCCAAAGCACGGGTCCCCGGGCTAGCACTGAAGAGATGAACCATTCTGCCTGGAAGTGAAGAATCCTAGAATGCTGGACCTGGGGAGGGGTGACCCTTTCTCCCTTTAGACTCCTCCCCCACTTCTTTCCCTTGCAGAGAAGTGGTGAGCAGAGAGGCTGAGCACCGTGCCCAGGGGCGCCCAGTGAACAAGAATTATCTAGAGCTGCCCCCACTTGGGTTCTACATAATCACAAGTGTGTAGGCTCCTCTAGCCAGGGCCAGCAGCCAGTGCTGGCTAGGCAGGGGCCCTCAGCCCTGGATGCAAAAAACAGTTACCTGGGGGAGGGAAGAGAATATTAGAATTTTAATTTCTGATAAGAAAGAAGCTGGGCTTTAAAAATACTTAATATTTATATTGGTGTCGGTGCCCTTGCTCTGTCTTGGTCAGATGGCTTCCCGAGCGGGCCATTGTGCGGGCTGGAGGGGGGCACAGAGTGGACCTGGAGGGACCCTGCGCCTGTGCCGACTTAGCTGGGCGATTTTGTCAAGTTTTAACAAAACTAACCTTCACAGAACGGACCTGTGGCTGCCAAAGATTCCTGAAAAGAAATCCGAAATGGAAGACAATGCTGGTCCTGTAAGACCAACGAAAAAGACGGAGCATCTGTCCCTGGTAGGAACTGCTTGTCAGCCCCCGCTCCCAGCAGAACCAGGGACTGGATCCTCAGATCGGACATGTTCAGTCGCTTGTATAAGGTATTACGTCTTTTTTTTTTAGGACAAAAAAATGAGTTTTGTATTTTTAAATAATACTATCGTTCAAGTACTGTTTTTCATCTTTGGAGGACTCTTTGTGAACTCCGCTTTTGCGCGGTGATGGGATGACCGTGTTTTATTCGTGTGGTTGAGTACGTCTGTGACTTACAAGTGAGAAAGAGTACGTGTGTGGGGTGGGGAGCAAATTGAGAGCCCCGGCTTGGGTCCATTAAGTTTTAGGAGTCTGTTTGCCATATAATGACGTTTGCTCAAAAATATCTTACTGGGGCGCCTGGGTGGCTCAGTGGGTTAAGCCGCTGCCTTCGGCTCAGGTCATGATCTCAGTGTCCTGGGATCGAGTCCCGCATCGGGCTCTCTGCTCAGCAGGGAGCCTGCTTCCCTTCCTCTCTCTCTGCCTGCCTTTCTGCCTACTTGTGATCTCTCTCTGTCAAATAAATAAATAAAATCTTAAAAAAAAAAAAAATCTTACTGATGGGAAGGGCACCTGGGTGGCTCAGTGGGTTAAAGCCTCTGCCTTTGGCTCAGGTCATGATCTCAGGGTCCTGGGATCGAGCCCCGCATCAGGCCCTCTGCTCAGCAGTGAGCCTGCTCCCCGCCACCACCCCCCCTGCCTCTGCCTACTTGTGATCTCTGTCTCTGTCAAATACATAAATAAAAATCTTTTAAAAACTAAAAAAAAAATATTTTACTGATGGGGTTCACGATAAAAATTTTCGTGATGGGTCAAGAGCCCTGGGGGAAAAGGCTCATTTACTCCAGGTCACTGAATTGGATTTGTCCAAACTTGCTAAGTTGGTGTCTGGCGAGAAACACAAGCTTGTGACAAGCAAGAAGCTCCGTGGGGGATAAGGACGCTGTCACAGGATGAGCCCAAGACTGTCACCCAGGCAGGGGCCTACGCCTGAGCTGTCCTAGCCTTGGGACAAAAAGAGTTGGCACCACAGGATCCCTGTGGTCAGACGCAGTCTGCCCCCTTCTCGCCCACTCTGGGTGACCTCACCCAGACACGTCGCTTGGTGACTCGCCTGCCCCGTCTTTGAACTGCGAGACCTGAGCACCCAAATGTCTCCTCGGCGCCTCCACTTGGATGGCACATGGGCACCTCACGCTTAATGTGTCCAGGCCAGAGCTCTTCATGGGTGCCCGGGGCTGCCGTTCGCAGCGGTTCCTCATTTCTGTCGATGACATACCATCCTCTCGTGGTTCAGGCCCAAACTTGCCGGTGGCCTTGACTTCTCTCATTCTCTGCCTCTGCCCCTTGTGTCTGTTCCGTGGGCACATTCTGCTGCCTTTCTGCACAGCATATATCCAGAATTCCACCACTTCTCCCTCCTCCCTGGTCTAGCCGGGTGCACCGGGCAGTAATCCCGGGTCACGTCCTCCTAATGACCTTCGGAGCTTCTGAACACATGGGTCAAAGCGTGACATTTTCTTGCTTTTAAACCCAAAGCCCTACTTCGATCTTTACAGGACTTAGCCCCTGGCTAGTTCTTTGCTTTTATTTCTTCTCTCTTTGCTCACTTTTGTTAACCATCGTGGGCCTCCTCTGCTGTTCCAACGTCCCAAGCCTGTGCTCATCACTGGCTCTTTGACTGGAGGTCGGGTGTCCTCACCCATCCCAATGACTTAACATTCTCCGTCACTCCCTATCTCCTTCCCCGGCTTTTATTTCTTTCTAATTAAAAAAAAATTTTTTTAAGTTTATTTATTTATTTTTAAAAGATTTTATTTATTTGAGAGAGAGAGAGAGACAGAGAGAGCAGGAGTGAAAGGGAGAGGGAGAAGCAGACTCCCTGCTGAGCAGGGAGCCCTCTGTGGGCCTTGATCCCAGGACCCTGAGATCACGACCCGAGCCGAAGGCAAATGCTTAACTGAGTGAGCCACCCAGGCGTCCCCCAAAGTCTATTTATCTATTTTTTTAGTAATCTCTACTCCCAGCGTTGAACGTGAACTCACAACTCTTCCCACTAAGCCAACCAGGTGCCCCTATCCTGGCTTTTAATCCTGGTGGAGCTGATTTCCCTGACATTGGAGGGAATCTTTTTTTTTTTTTTATAAAGATTTTATTTATTTATTTGACAGAGAGAGATCACAAGTAGGCAGAGAGGCAGGCAGAGAGAGAGAGAAGGAAGCAGGCTCCCTGCTGAGCAGAGAGCCCGATGCGGGACTCGATCCCAGGACCCTGAGATCATGACCTGAGCCGAAGGCAGCGGCTTAACCCACTGAGCCACCCAGGCGCCCCTGGAGGGAATCTTTTATCGACTGTTTTCTGGGGGCTGCTCTAGAAAATTACCACAAACTCGGTTTAAGTGAGTGTGTGTGTGGGGTGGGGGGGCAAATCAAGAAACTACAGAAATTAATTCGCTCCCTGTTCTGGAGACCAGAAGTCTGAAATCAGTTTGAGCCCAAGTCAAAGGAAAGCGCCTTCTGGAAACTCTAGAGGAGAATCAGTGCCTTTCCTCTTCAAGCTTCTTCTTCTTTTTTTTTCTTTTTCTTATTTCAAAGATTTTATTTATTAATTTGACACAGAGGGAGAGATGATCACAAGTAGACAGAGAGGTAGGCAGAAAGAGAGAGGGGGAAGCAGGTTCCCCACTGAGCAGAGAGCCCGATGCGGGACTTGATCTCAGGACCCCGAGACCACGACCTGAGCCGAAGGCAGAGGCCCAATCCTCTGAGCCACCCAGGTACCCCTAAGCTTCTCCTTTTTAAAACTGCACTTAAAAGCACATAATATAAATTTACCATCTTAATCATTTTTTCTATTAAGTAGGCTCCACGCCTAGCACAGAGCTCCAGCACGGGACCCGAATTCATGACCCTGAGATCACGACCTGAGCCAAGATCAAGAACCCGACACCCAACCAAGAGAGCCACCCAGGAACCCCCAACCTTAAACCCCCTTTTTTTGTTTTTGAGACAGATCAAGAGAGTGCTAGCTCGCACGTGCACGTGACCAGGGGAGAGGGGAAGAGAGAGAGAGAAACTTAAACAGGCTCCACGCCCAGTGTGGAGGCTGATGTGGGGCTCGATCCCAGGACCCCAAGATGGTGACCTGAGCTGAAATCAAGAGTCAGGTGCTTCACTGACTGGGTCCCCTCTCCCCGGGGTGCCCCTGTTTGTTAAGCTTCGAATTTTGTTCTGTTCCTGATCTTGTTGAGTTGCATATCCGTGTCCTCTCATGGTTCCCCGGGCTTCTCGGAGACAATTACTTTGCATTCTCTGCCAGGGCGCTCATGGCTCTACATTTCTTCGGAGCTGGTCACTGGAGTTTCATTAGTTCCCTTTGGCACTGTTGTGTTTACCTGATTCTTGGTGATGTGTGGAGCCTTGCGTGGGTGTGCGGGCCCTGAAGGATGCACCTTCAGACTCAATTTTTTTTTTTTAAGATTTTATTTAGGGGCGCTTGGGTGGCTCAGTGTGTTAGAGCCTCTGCCTTCGGCTCAGGTCATGATCTCAGGGTCCCGGGATGGAGCCCCGCATCGGGCTCTCTGCTCAGCGGGGAGCCTGCTTCCCCCCTCCTCTCTCTCTGCCTGCCTCTCTGCCTACTTGTGATTTCTGTCTGTCAAATAAATAAATAAAATCTTTAAAAAAAATTTATTTACAGGCTTTGCAGACTCATTTTAATAGCTCAAGACCTTCCCCTGCCCGTTACCTGGATTTATGGGCCTGTCTTGGGGATTGTGTTATAGTGGGGCTGGAGCTGGGCTCATCTGTTGGGCCCACAGAGGGGTCCAAGGTTGGCTGGCCAGGCACCAAGTGGTGGGCGGGGCTTCTGCTGGGTCCCTGAATGTGCTTCCGTTGTGATGCTGGCTGGTCCTTGGGTGGGCAGGCCTGCTTCCAGGCCATGGTACAGTGGGGCTGGAGCCAAGTCGGGGCCGTTTTAGGGACTGTAGTCAGGTCTGAGGCCAGCAGGGCTGTTTACTGGGGGCCGGATAGGACCTGCTGCTCCTGGATCTCGTAGTGGTGGCCGGTGGCGGGGGCGGCGGGAGCCAGAATCATGGTCTGCCTTCAGCTTGGGTCATGATCCCAGGGTCCCGGGATCGAGCCCCTCATCAGGTTCCCTGCTCAGCAGGGAGTCTGCTTCTCCCTCTGCCTCTGCCACTCCCCCTGCTTGTGCTCTCATTGTCTCTCGCAAAAATAAGTAAATAAAATCTTTAAAAAAAAAAAGAAATTTACCAGAGAAGCCATCTGGTCCGGGCTTTTCTTTGTTGGGAGATTTTTTTTTTTTTTTTGGTTGGGAGAATTTTGGTTATTGATTCAATCTCCTTGTTAGTCATCTTTTCAGATTTTCTGTTTCTTCACGATTCAGTCTCGCTCTGTTGCGTGTTTCTAGGAGTGTATCCATTTCTTCTGGGTTGTCCCAATTTGTTGGCATACAGTCTGTCCCGATGGTTACGAGGATACTTGCCGGTGGCATTTAGGGCCAACCGGGAAAATCTCCCGCATCCCACGAGCCTTCGCTGAATCACACCTGCGAAGACTGCTTTCCCACGTAAGGTAACTGTCAGGGCTGACATACAGCTCTGCAAACTTCGCATGTTGAAGTCCTCCCCCCCAGTACCTCGGATCGTGACTGCGTTTGGAGAGAGAGCCTTTAACGAGACAATTAGGTTAAAATGAGGTCATCGGAATGGGCTCTGGTCCAGCCTGACTTAAAAGAACCGAGGAGATTAGGAACAGATACGGATCGGAGGCCACCGTGGGGAGACACAGGGGGAACAGGCCGAGGAGGGGGGTCTCCGAAGAAACCAAGCCTGTCCATACCTTGATCTTGGAGTTCTGGTCTCCAGAACTGTGAGAAAATGGATTTCCGTTGTTGAAGACCCTCGGTCTGGGGTGCTTGGCTGTGGCCCCCTGAGCAGATGAACACAGTAATATTCACAGGGTAGGGGAGCCGGTGTCTTTGAGGCTCTCATCAGCCCAACACAGTCACGGGCTGTCTTTCTACCAGAGCGTATAACCGAGGAAAGCCGAGGCGTGTAAGGATTTTTGTTCTTCAGACAGTGTTTAAGCCTCAGGGGAATTTATAGTCTGGGATGGAGCGCGGATGGATGAGGGACAAAGAGGGGAGACTGTCCCGTGTCACGTGGTGGTGGGCGCTCTGGAGAGAAAGCAGGCGGGGACAGGTGAGGGAGGAGGGGACAGTTTGTCATCTGAGACAGGGAGGCTGAGAAGGTGACATTGGAGTCACTGGAGGCAGCCGGGGAGCCAAGCACGTTGCTAGGCAGAGGGAAGGGCGCTCCAGGCAGGGGGAGACGGCAGATGCTGACCCGTAGGGGGGAGGCCTCCTCCCTGCCAGGCAAAGCGAGAGGGCCTGGCCTGGCAGAGGGCTGGGGAGCGGGCGGCGTGCTCAGAACAGCTGGTGCGACTCAGGTGGGGGCTCCGAGGCTGCGGGAAGGCCTCTGGCTCTGGCCCTGATGCCTTGACTTGAGTTGACTTGGGTTTGGAAGGGTTTGTTTTGGCTGCTACGTGGAGAGATGGCTAAGGAGGAGCCCCCGGGAGAAATGGCTTTTTCCGCTCCGCTGTGCTTTGGGATTTGCTCCCAGAGCATCAGCCCGCCTGCTTCTCTTTCCATCCCAGCCCCTCCTGGCACCGCGTGGGTCTTTGCAGGCAAAGGCACAGATACCCACACTCCCAACCAACAGCTCCCTCTGCAGCCTGCTGCGTTAGGGGGGGTCCCACGGGGGCCATCGGGTTGGCTCTCCAGAGGTCGGTCGGATGCAGGCGTGACGCCACATGGGCCCTGGAAGTGGAATTGGTGGTTGGGGGAGGGGAGTCTAGAATCTGGCCCCCAGGGCGCCCTCTGAAGGGGGAGTCGTGGGGGTGCCTGGGTGGCTCAGTGGGTTAAAGCCGCTGCCTTCGGCTCAGGTCCTGATCCCTGGGTCCTGGGATCGAGCCCCGCATCGGGCTCTCTGCTCAGCTGGGAGCCTGCTTTCCTGCTTCTCTCTCTCTGCCTCTCTGCCTACTTGTGATTTCTCTCTCTGTCAAATGAATAAATAAAATCTTTAAAAAATAAAAATAAAGGGGAGTCGTGGGCTCCAGGTGAGCCTGGGCTCAGGCCCCGTGGATTTCTGGCCCCGAGGGGAGGGGAAGGGGCTTGGGAATGAGGGCCTCCGAGGCTCCCAAAAGAACCGAAGCAGGGCCGGGTAGGTGAACAGCGCTTCCTTCCCGGGGATGTCTCACAGGGAGGTCTTCTGGTTCGCTTCAGTGGGGCCATTTCTCCCCTCTGCACGTGGCTGTGCACCAAGGCCAAGGGTTTGGTCTGGTCCACCCCTTCAGCTCTGCGGTCAGCATCTGGAGACCACCTGCCAGGCTCTGTGCTCAAGGTCTAGGGCCCAAGGGCTAGGTCTGGGGAAGGCGTGGCTGGCTGGGAGACCCACTTGGATGGGTTTGGCCCTGCCAAGGGGCTTTCCTTGGTAAAGGGCAAGCAGAACTTGGGGGAGGGGTTGGTACACCCAGGGGCCGGAATCGGAGGGCAGGTGATTTTGATAAATAGCTCCCCCCCCCCCCCGCCCCTGCAAATACACCTTGATGAACAGAAGTTCCCATTCCCACCCCGGGGCAGATGAGAGAGGACAAAGTAGACCACAACAGTTTCCTTCTGAAGGTTTTCATTTATTAGTCTTTTCTCAAGCAGTTAATTCTCTTTTCGTATTTCAAAGAAAAAAAATATGTATTTCATCCAGAGTTATACCAAAGTGATTAAAATTAATCTTCTACTGGGGAATATAGCTCCCCAGATCAGAAGAAAAAAAAATTTTTTTTTTTTCAATTAACCACGAAAATAAAACCAGGAGAACATCAACAATCAAAAATCATCCCCAAGTATCCAGGACAAAAAATAAAATATTTATTGATCTATCACAGCGAGACACAAAGAGACGGGCTCCCAAAACAAGGGTCCGAGGGAGGGACGGGGGATACAGTACTGCATGGGGGGGACCCAGGTCGGGGAGGAGATTCCTGCCGCCCCAACTGGCATGCTCCTCGAACCCTGGGTACTCAGGCCCCATCGTAGGGGTGTGTGGAGGGGGGTGGAGGAGGGGCACAGGCCGTCTGGACTGGTTAAACAGGCTGATGGTGGGGGCCCCCCAGCCAGGTAGCGGTGCTGGGCGGTCAGCTGGGGACCAGGACGGATGGACGGATGGACAGATGGCTGGATGAATTCCACAAGAGCAAGAGGGTTGTTCCCAATGTTGGGGGGGGTGTCTTTTCATCCGCAGGTGTCCCAGACTTGGGGAGTAAGTCAGGGACTGGGGGCTGAGAGGTGGTATGACCGAATCCAGCTTGAGCCTTTAGGTGCTTGGGTACCAACTGGACCACAGCCGGGGTGGGGGATGGGGGTTCCTGATGGGCAGGGGGGAGGTGGGACTGCCCAGGGAGTGTCTGCACCATCTTCAGAGGAGCCCCAGGGAGGGGGTTCCCAAGGGGCTGCCCTTCCCTCCTCCCTCCCCCCAGGAAGATGAGAGCACCAGCGCGTAGCACCAAGTTCCCCTGGAGATGGAGAGTGTATGGAGGGGGAGCTCCTGGGTAGGAAGGGGTGGGGGCAGGGGGCTAAGCCCACCCACCCCTGGCCTCTGAAGTCGGGGGAGGGGGGGCTCCTGGGTCCCGCTTGGCCACCACTCTTGTTTCCTCGCTTTGTGGATTTCCAAGGCCACCCAGCCTGGCCTGTCCCCCTCCTGGGGTGGGGACTGGGGAGGGGCGACGGGGGGGGCAGGGGGAAGGGGTCATAAGGGGTTTACATTCTCCACCAAGCAGTAGCACCAACGTTGATGAGGTCGTGAGTCAGGGGTCCTGGGACGCTCACTTTCTCTTCCGGCCACAGGATTTCCCCAGGCAGGCCCCAGCTGGGCGAGAAGAGGCACCCATGACGGTCTGACCCCTCCCAGGGTCTGCTCAAGCCCCTGCCCAACTCAGACCAGCTCCAGACTCTTCTTGGACCCACATCAACGCGGTGGGGAACAAAGGCCCCGAAGCCATGAGAAGCCTGGCCACAACCTCCTGCCCAGCTCTGAGCCATCGCGCTGCCCTAATTCCTAATCAGGCAGGGGGGTGGGAGCAGGGCCCACGGGATGGTGGTAATCAAGGCTCAGGGAGGGGAAGGGGCCTGGCTCGGACAAGGTCTCTATATTCTGAGTGCCCTGCGTTTGGGAAGCCTTCAGCAAGCACCCTGATTGGCAGGCCTTGTTCTAAGCCGTCAGGGCACCGCTGTAGGACCTGGAGTCCTTCGGCGCCTGATGGAACCAATGCAGCTGCTTACCGCCACCTGGTGGCAGTGAGCCGCCGAGTGGGGCCGGGACAGGCTTCTCCCAGTGAAGGGGTTCCGGGGGGGAGAGGGGGCTGGAAACCGGTGGGATTGGGCCACAGGCAACAAGCCATGCCCCGACGGAGAGGTGCGTATCCCGGAGAGGGTCAGGCTGCCCTTGCCTCTGCCTCTCCTGAGCAGACCAGGAGGGAGCTGGGCCTCTTTGGGTCTCCTTTGAGCACTGTTGGGAGGTTCCTTGGGGGGTGGTGACCATTACCTGCCCCCCACCAATTCCCAGAGGCACGTCTGCATCTTGGAGCCAGGGTGGGGCTCTGTCTGGGCCTGGGGTGGCTTCTGCCCACACTGCCTGGCTGGGGGCACCTTGGGTCCCCATCCACCCCTGAAATTCCCTGACTGTAGGGGTCCGTGGTCCCCTGAACCCTCTCTCTCTTCTGTTCCTCCCTTCTCTTTCTCTTGGCTCCTCCTGGTGGGGGTGGGGTGAGCTGCCCGGGCGGAGAAACTGCCAGGGCTGGCGCAGGGCGAGCCAGGAGGGTCCCAGGCCCACTAGTAGCTCTGGGTGTCTGTGTCAGAGGTAGACACAGGAATGGGAATGAGGCCTCTGGCTGCTCCCCGACCTCCCCACTCCCTCCCCGCTAGGCCTAGTCCAAATGTCGCTCCTCTCTCCCAGGCTGATGGACGCCCCCCCAGCCCTCTGTCTCTGTCTGACCCCCTCCCTGCACTGCCCTCTCCCAGGGGCTGGGTCTCTACTCACCTTGGTATCCCAGGGCTCCCAGGGCCCCTCCATAGGGCTTGGGAGGTTTGCCTGTGGAGGTAAGGGTAGGGGTTGGGAAGGGGGCCGGGCTTTGCTGCGTCTCCCCGAACCCCCACCATGTACCGGGCCTCCAGCCGTCACAGAAGGTTCTGAACACCTTCCTGCCCGCAGCCTGGCCTTCGGTCTCACCCAGCTGGAACAATGCTGTGCTCCTTGTGGAGGGTATCCTGCCCGTGGAGGTCTGAGCAGCTAGGAGGGCTCCCCCCCGCCCCCCAGCCAGACCCTGGACCATACAAACTGCCCCACCTAATATGCCTGAGGCTTTGGCCTCCCTGGTCACCTTACGTATTTCCTTTCCTTTTCTGTGGGTCCCTCAGGCTCTCCAGTTACACCAGAGACCTGGCCGGCCCAGGTCTCTGTCTCCTGGTGTCCCATCACATGCTGGGCTGGGAGCCCCAGGAATGGGCTCCTTGTCCCCAGCCCTATATCCCATGGCTGCATTTCCTTGACATCAGAGAGCCAGCCCCGGGGGGCCGTGGCCACGGTCACAGCTGCCACAGTAGCCCCTAACCCCTCCCATCCCCCCATGAAAATAGCTCAGTGCCCTGACTCACCACCAATGCCCAGGCCCCCAGCTGCGCCACCTGCGGGACAAGGAGAGGGGCTGTGAGTGAGTCTGCTCTGGGGAGCCCGCCCAGCCTCCCCAGGGGGCCCCCCTCCCCACCCTGGGGGCAGCCGAGTTCTGGGCCTGGGTGTCAGGAGCCCTGGGCTCGGCCTCACTCCTTGCATGACCCTGGGCGAGCCCCTGGCACTGTCTGAGTCTCAGGCTGCCGCATCTGGAGCGTGGAGCTTTGGAAAAGCTGATGCTCCCTGGCTTTGCAGGGGAGCGGGAGGGGAAGGAGGGGAGACCCAGCTTGTGTAAGGGAGGTCATGGGCCAACACCCGCCCCCCCCGCCCCCCGGGGCCTGACTCTGATCTCAGATGAAGCAGGGGTTGGGGAGGACGGGGCTGCAGCCCGGAGGGGGGGGGCCAGGGAGCCCGGGTGTACCTGGGAAAATAGGGGACAGTCCGAAGCCGGGTCTTGCTGCAACTCCTGTGGGAGGAGCTCGGGGTTGGCGTGGGGCAGGCCCTGCTTCCCTCCCCTGGCCTCCTGCCCAGGACCACCTCCTCCCTGCCACGTGCGCCTGGCTGGCAGATCAGCTTTCCTTACAAGCCTTGTGTCTGCCTGGCATCCTGGTGGGGGGGGGGCGCCCATATCCCCAGCTCATCAGCCAGGTGTCTGTCGCCCACGGTGTGCCCGCTGGCCTGAGGTCTGCTGCGCCTTTCCTGGGGCACAATGGTCCCTTTCCTGGACTGTCCCTTCCGCCCTCTCGCTCGTGTCCTTGTGCTGGCTATGGTTCCAGGAGCCCACCCCCCCTGCTAGCCAGACGGGCCTCCTCCAGACCCGGGCAGAGCAGAGGTTCTTGAAGAGAGGTGGCCCCTACCTCCAACTTGGAATGGCCTGGTGGCTCCCAGGACACCTCCAAGGCCAGCGGCACCTGAGAAGAGGGTGGACGGGGGCTCGGACGAGGCACAGCTGAAGGGGCCCTGAGCATCCCCCTCTGGTTCTGGGGACAGGGATGTCCTGCACAGGCCTTCAGGGCTCCTGTGAGCAGGACTGAGTGGGACCTGGGGCACGGACGGGCAGAAGCAGCTGCCTGGGCAGAGGGAGGCCGCGGAGGAAACTCACCATATTTGGCTGCTTTAGCAGCTGCGGCTGGGGACACACCTGGGGAGACACGGGGCAGAGGGCTCAGGAACTGCTCCCCGCTCCCAGAGCCACGTCCCCTCCTGGCCTGCTCACCCACTCGTCACCTGCCACCGTCCCTCATCTACCCGTCACCCCCCCCCCACACCCAGTGCGCACTTTAGTGAGTTCTTCCCCCGTGTCCAGTCTGGAGCACGGGGATGAGATTTGGGCCAATTTAGGCAGGGGGGACACCATGACAACCCACCAAAGAGTGACACGTCAACACGAGCCCCCCCCGCCCCAGGTGGTGGCAGAGACTTCGAGGAAACACATTTCCCTGCTGGATTTGCTGTTCTCCTCCGGAAAATGGGCACAGCCACCATCATCCCAATGAACTCCCGCTTAAAGCAGGTGGGTGGGCTGAGGCAGGAGACAGACAGGAGGGGGCGCGCGGCTGCACCAGGTGGCCCCAGCGGCCGCTTGCGGAAAGTCCTTCAAAGGCTGGGGCTGGTGTGGCAGGTAGGAAGAAATCTCAGTCTCTCTCTCTCTCTCTCTCTCTCACACACACACACACACACACGTGCCCCCTGCACCCTCTGATTCCACAGCAGTTCCTCACCTCCAAAGCCCCCAACCCCTGGGATGGCTCCTCCGGCTCCGAGCCCCCCGGCTCCCAGGGCTCCGGCTCCCCCGAGGCCTGTGGAGAGAGCTGTGTGTTAAACTAGGGGTGGGAATGGCAGGTCTGCCTGTCAGACGGTTGGGGGCTCCTCCCGGGACCCAGGTAGAACCTGAGCTTCCAGGGCCTAGTGGGGCCAGGGTGTGGCCTGAGTTCTGGGGAGATGATACCCCTGAGGGCACCAGGCACGGTCAGAAGCCCCCCTCCCCAACGAAGCCCAAGGGGCTGGGTGGCCGCACCCCAACCAGTGCTCACCATACTGGGCGGCTTTGGCGGCAGCTTTGGCAGCAGCGGCTGAGGCCGCAGGTCCGACTCCTGGGGACACAGAAGGAGCTCAGGGTTGGGGGGGGAAGGGGACTCTCCACTGGTCTGTCTTCCTCCCTGCCCAGCCTGTCCTGGGCTTTCGACTCACCTGCCACACCGCCTGGGACACCTGCTCCTCCGAGAGCCCCGGCCCCTCCAGCTCCTGCGGAGAGAAAGTGGGAAGTTGGTACCCCAATTTCTTTAGGATGGGGGCTCCCTGGCCCAGGGACGCTAGGCAAGCAGACAGGTGGCCAAAGCCATGTGACCCAGTGGGAAGGGGCATAGGACAGACACTTGGGTCTGAGTCCCAGCTCTGTCCTGCCCAACTGGGCAAGGCCCGCCCCCCCGCCCCCAAACCTTGGCCTGCCCATTTCTTCTCCTTCCCAGCCAGTTAGTGCTGGGACCCACTGGCGGCCACGAGCTGCTGAGGGGTGAAGCTAGTCTCAGGTTCTGACAGCCCTGTGTCCGAATTCTGCTTTCTCCTCTCCTAGCTGTCACCTCTCTGAGCCACAGAGCTGGAGGTCCTTGCTCTGCTCCTGCTGTGGGAATCTAGGGGAGCCAAGGGAGTCCCCCCACACCCAGTGCACACACTCTGAGTTCTGAACCACCTCCTAGGGCTGAGCTGCCAGGTGTGGTCACAGCTAACACCTGATGCAACGTTCACCGGTCTCTGTGCTTTGCACAGAGTCGCCTGCTTCTCATTCGCTACAGCAGGGAAGGGAGGGACCCTTAGCATCCCCATTTTGCAGATGAGAAAATTGAGGCACACCAGAGGTTAAGCAATGTCCTCGCGTTTCCACCGGCAACATGTGGCTTGGGAGCCGGTGCTCTCAACTGCTTTGTTTCCCTGGCAACGTGTGTTAGACTCAGACAAGCCAGCTGCTGGCCGGGAACAGAAGAGGGGCCTGTGGGTCACCAGGCCCGTGGGGGGTGGGGGCTGAGGAAGCCGGGATTTTCCGAGGTGGAAACTGGCCCCAAGCGGGCTTGCCAGGGCTGGTTGGCGGTTCCCTGGCAGGGGTCCTGGGCCGGCTTCTCGGAGGCCAGGAATGCTGGGGCCACAGACAGCGTGGGTCTGGCTGTCCAGGCGGGGCTTGCCACGTCCTCCGGGCTCGCTGCTGAAGGTCCCAGCTGCCGGAGGCTTGCTGCTGTGCTGACAGCAAGGCGGGCGGGAGGCCGAGGGCCTAGACGAGGTGTCCCAGCTCTGCTGGGGAGGCAGGCCTGGGCCCTGGCCCCTGGTCTTGGGTCCCATGAAACTGTCAGGGGCCAGGAGGGCCTTAGGGACCACGGTCCTCCTCAAGGAGCTGCCACCATGGGTGTTGGAAATGTGAGGGGCATTTTGAGTTGTCCCAGAGCTGGGGGCATGATAGGTATTTAGCGGGCAGGAACCAGGTCTACTAAACCATCATTAATGTGTCCTAGAAACTGCCTTTCCCTACCCTGACCCTCCTAGCCCTGTGCTGTGGGCTCTGGGCACTGGGCCGCAGCCCCACGGAGGGGAGATGGGTTGGTCAGGGCCAGGGCGGGCAGCAAGCAGACTAACCACAGGGCCCGTTGGGGAGTGCACTCACCGTATTTGGCTGCTTTAGCTGCAGCCAGGGTTCCAGGGACTGGGGGAAAAGAGACAAAAGGAAAAGGGAGCCGGTCAGCAGCCGAGATCTGGGCCTGGGCGTTCTGCCTCCTCTAGGGAGCCCTCCCTGACTTCCTCAGCCTTCCTCGCTCCTCTCAAGGCTCTGAAACAGTGGCGCCCCAGCCAGGAGCTCACCGTGCCAGGTAGAGAGCTCTGGTATCTAACAGCCTGGTCTGGGGCTGGTTGAAGGCTGAACCATGTCTCCTCCTTCTGTCCGCCCTTTCCTTCTCCTCCAGGCACAGTGCAATCTGCCTGAGGCTGGATGCGGAGCAGGCAGGAGGTGAAGACCCGGAGGTCCTAGTGGCCCCCTTACCATAGCATGCTCCTGGAGGGCAGCCAGACCGGCCCCCTCAGGCCCACTGACCCCACGGACCTCCACCCTCCTTTCTGGGGTAGTGGGTTACTTTTCTGTTTGGAACCCTTGTCACTCGTCTAACTGAGTGGGCAGAAACTCTGCAATCTAGCGGCCTGGGGCCCCCTTTGCCCAGCCTGCCACCCGTCTGTTACCCGGTCATCTCTGATGGCTCAGGAGAACCTAGTGGGGGATTCACTACAAGGCCCCGGGTGAGGCTGCTTGGGATGTGCAGGCAGGAACAGGGGTCCCCCTCCTCTGAGCTCAGGGGGCAGTTTCTGCCTAGGCTCAAAGGCTCCTCACCTGCACCAGCTCCAAACCCGGGAACACCAGCACCAACTCCGAATCCGGGAACGCCGGCTCCAACCCCAAAGCCAGGAACGCCGGCAGGAAGTCCGGCTGCAGCCCCTGGGGGACATGGGCAGTGGTGGAGGGGGCCCAGCAGGCAGTGAGCATGTGCAGGGAGCATGGCGAGTCCTGCCTGGGGAGCTGAGTCAGCCCCCCGCGGGGCGACCCAGACACAAGTAGGGGCCTCCTGCCACTGAACCTGCCCTCTATAGCGCCACCAAGAATGGTCTTCCTAAAACGCCCACTGACTGCCAGGTCCGGCCCCTCCCAGGCTGGCATTCTGGGCTACACAGTGGTTGTGGACACCCCATGTGTCACACTGGAGGACAGGGACGGAACTCGGAGGTCGCCTGGTTAGAGTGGGACCCAGGACTTGAACCCAGGTCTCCCTCGTGCTCCATCTGTGCTTCTGAGCCCTCTGGTGGCTGGTCTGGGACCCGATGAGGCTGCGTATCATGGAGGGTGGGGAGGGCGCCCCTCAGGCTCGGTACTCACGGTACTGGGCTTTGGCGGCTGCCTTAGCAGCGGCTTTGGCTGCAGCGGGGGTCCCTGCTCCTGCAGGGAGAGGGAGGGAGGGAGTTCAGGGTCAGGGACAGCACCCAGGGAGGATTCGGAGGCCCCTCAGGCCCGCTCACTCGGGCAGCTCACCTGCAACACCGCCGGGGCCAATACCAATGCCGGGACCGACGCCGGGACCGACGCCGGGACCTACGCCGGGACCCACGCCGGGACCCACACCAGGACCCACGCCGACCCCGGGGCCTAGCCCTGCAAGAGTAAGAAGAGATCGTTCATAACCAGGTCATGACCAAGGACGGAAACTGACAGAAAGAGCCACGGGCTCTTGTCCCAGCCCGGACAAGTGATGTGTGACGGCCACATTACTTTCCCTCCGGGGGCCTCAGCGGCCTCATCCCTGCAAGGAGGCACATACAGGACCAGGAGCTCTTAGCCTCTGGGGGACAAGGACCCCTTGGGGGCTTCTGAGGGTGGCGGAGGCAGTTACACAGTAAAGGGAGCTCGGCGAGGCGGGTAGACCCGTGTTCAAAGCTCAGCTTAGCTGCCATTGAGCCGAGCAAATGTGGGGCATGACTCAAGCTCCCAGACTCTCAGTTTGCACATCTGGAAAATGGGACTGGGGGTACCAACTCCATAGCATGTGTGTAAGGGTTGCCTCTGCACAGAGTAGCTTGGCCAAAAAGGGGTCATTTGCCATACATGAGTTTGGGGGTCAGCAGACCAGCAGTCAAGGTGTTCTCTGGCCTAGACAGTGCTAGACTTTGTGATCAGAACCTTGATGTCTGCAGGTTCCTAAGGCTAAGGCACAGGGATCCCCCCACCTGCCACTTTCTGGCCCAGAGGCTGGCGTATGGTGGGAATCTGTAAAGTGGAGCTGCTGTGGCTTGCTATATTCAGGAAGGTGTGGGTGCCTGGGGTTGCCAGGGTGGGTTTTGGAGGTAGCAAGAGATGGAGAGAGCTTCAGCAGGGGGCAAGAGGTCCTCCAGGAGGCTGGGAGTCCGGGGAGCCCAGCCTGAGGTCCAGAGGCAGGCAGGCCCCAGCCAGATCTGGGCTGGAGCTGGGGGCAAGGCTCCAGAATGGGGGCTGGGGGTAGAATCGGGGGGTTGGGGGGACACTTACCAAACTGGGCGGCTTTGGCGGCAGCTTTGGCAGCTGCCGCGGCTGGGGTCCCTGCTCCTAGAGAGATGAAGAGTAGGGGTCAGGGGGCAGTCCCCGACACCCCGCTCCACATCGCCTTTCCCGTCCCCTATTCTGGAAAGATCCCCTGTAGGGAAGTGTCCCCTCCCCTAGAAGACCCTCCCCACGCTGTCTCCTTCGACTGTAGACAGAGAGGGAAGCACAGCCAGCCAGCCTGGCGGCCAGAGCTGCCCTGAAGCTGGCCCCCCAGCCAACCTGGGCACTGTGACGTTCGGGCTCTGGTTGTGGCAGAGGGAAGCCCAGCGCTGATGGGGAGAAGCCCAGACCCTCTCCCTAAGCCTCTAGAAGTCTTGTGCAGCTTTCTGTGAAGCGTTTTGTTCATTAAAATAAATAAATAAATAAATAAAAAATCCTAAGACTGCTTGTATCCCAAACTGGAGGAAATGGTTCGTTTTGGTGGTGGTGGGGAACCTCAAAAGGAACATTTTTCTCCCAGGAAGAAGGCATGCCGAAGAGACATCGGGTGGGGACAAACAGGGGGTCTGTAACTTATCTCTGCGTGACTTTCTCTCTTCCCTTTGGCCTCTGACTGGTGGGGGAGAATGAACCCAGGAGAGCCAAAGGGTGGCCCAGGCAGGCCCTCCCACCTGGTCTGGGACCAGAAAGGCCACACTGGAGTAAAGGAGTTTCACCGCCGAGCTGGATGCCGGCTGGCTCCCGAGCCTCCCCAGCAAGCTAGGCTCCCTTGGACGGTCTTCGTTCCCAGCAGGGGAGTTTGCTCGCTCTCCTCCCCATTCTCTTGTCAAGTCTGCAGAAGGATGCACTTGACCTGGGCAACGCCAGGGATCCTTCCACGAGACGAGACAAACCCGTCTCGGGGTTGGCGACGCCGCTCACCTGGCACCCCTCCCGTGCCTGGGACACCTGCCACTCCGTCTCCGACCCCCGGCACCAGCCCTCCCAAGGCTCCGGCGCCTCCAGCACCTGGAGGAAAGAGGGACATCAGTGGAGGCGGTGCGGGGAACAGAAGGGCGGCGAGGACTTGCTGGTTGGGGCTGGGGGTGATGAGCAGGACCCCAGTAATTGCAGTGCCGGGTGACTGAAGAGAGCAGAAGGGTTCAGAGTGGCTTTGGAAGATGGAGCCAGGGACCCCCGACCTTGACCCGGACAGAGAGGGAAGCAAAGGCCCGAGGGCAAGGTGGCTTTGTCCTCACGCTGGCGGAGGGCTCTGAGCTTGGGGCCTGGGCCCCCTGGGGGAGCAGGGCTGGGGAGGAGCAGAGGTCACTGGCCTTGGCGTGGGGACAGACAGGGCTGGGGCACTTACCATACTTGGCTGCCTTGGCCGCGGCTGCCTGGGCAGCTGCTGCTGCTTGAGCTGCAGATGTTGGGGGGAGCAGAGAGAGAGCGAGCCCTTCAGAAACCCCCCTGGATCTCTGGGGAGGGGAGGGCTGGGCTTACAGAGCTCTTACCCAAAGGTGCTGGAGCCTCTCCCTGCGCCCCCCACCCCAGCTCCTCCCTGAGCGCTCTGAACCCCAGCCTGTGCTCCCCTGCACCCTTCCCCCCATAGCCCTACAAAAGAAAAGCCTTCTCCCAGTGTCTCCATGGGGAATTCAGGCTTACGGGTAAGCGGGGCTCCAGGAACCCCTCCGGCTCCAGCTCCTACACCGTAACCAGGAAAGCCCCCAGCACCAACCCCGAAAGTGGGAATGCCTCCAACTCCCACTCCGGCTCTGGCCCCTGCAGGGGGGAGAGAATCAGGTGGAAAGGCATCTCAGTAAGAAGGGCTGGGGAGGGGTCGGGGTGGGGCGTGGGGGGATGCCGGTCAGCTGGAAAAGAGGAGGCAGGTCTCCCCCAAGTCTGGTTCGTGAAGGACCAGAAACCATAGAACACAGGCGCCCCTGAAGGGAGTCTTTACTGACACCCCCCCCACCCCAGCGCTCTCCAACCCCTCTCTTCTCTGAGCACTTGGGGAAGGGCCCCATCGTTGGCCTTGGAGAGACTGTGGGAAGGTCCCATATCCTTAAGCAGGCTTGGGCTCCTCTGAGAGGGTCCCGATTAGGGCAGGGAGGGTCAGGGACGCTGTCTCCACTGGGAATGCTGGACTGGGACTCTCCCATTACTCAGCCCTGTGGCCTCATGGTAGGAGACACCCGGAGGAGATATTGTATGGGGGCCCACCAGTTCCAGGTCCCAGCTCAGCCAGTGACTTGCTGTGTGACCCTGACCAAGTCACTCCCCTTCTCTGGCCAGAACAGGATGGGGCAGAGCTATCAGCACAGGACTCACCGTATTTGGCTGCTTTGGCGGCTGCTTTAGCGGCTGCAGCTGGTGACACAGCCCCTGGAGAGACCAAGGGGGACACAGATGACACAAGGGCCTACCTGTCCATTCACCAACGCATATCCCCCTCGACTCATCCGTCCATCTGCCTACTTAACCATCCATTCATCTACCCATTGATTTACCCATTTGGTCTGTCCCTTTGTTTGTCTATCCTTGGACTTCGATCCACCCACTCAACCAACGTAAGTGTCTGTCCATCCACGCACCCACTCACCCATCCAATTCGCCACTCCTCTGCCTACCTATCCATTCATCTAGATATCCAATGGTTCATTTTGCATTTGCCTTCTGCACACCCATCTGCTCATTTACTCATCTACCCCTGGGCTTTTCCTTCCATCATCCACCCCTCCACCCACACATTCATCTACCCATCCGTCATTCTCACCACTTATCTAGTGCCCTACCTGCCTTTCCATCTGTCTTTCCATCTCTGCATTCATCTCTCCACGTCTCTCCTTCTAGTTGTCTTTTCATTTACACACTCCCCCATCCAGCAGCTTGTCTACTCATCTACATGGCCATTCACAGACATACTCAGTTGTCCATCTCACCATCATCCATCCATCCATCCATCCAAACATCCATCCATCCGTCCATCCATCCATCCATCCATCCAAACATCCATCCATCCATCCATCCAACCAACCATCCAACCATCCGTCCATCCAACCATCCATCCATCCACCCAACCATCCATCCATCCAACCATCATCCATCCATCCAACCTTCCGTCCATCCAACTGTCCATCCATCCACCCAACCATCCATCCATCCAACCATCCATCCATCCATCCACCCAACCATCCATCCATCCATCCATCCATCCATCCATCTCGCTATCATCCATCCATCCATCCGTCCACCCACCATTACTGAGCACCTATTCAGCTAAGAGCTGGGACTACACACTGATAGCCAAAAGATGAATTAGAAAACTCGACACTGGCAGGGACTAGTCAGGAGATCGTTATAGCCCAAGGAAGAGAAGACGAGGCATGGCTGAGGATGTGAAGAGAAGAGGATAGTTGGGTGAGGTATTAGGGGACAATCCAAAAGTCATATCAAGGGTTTCAATAGTTCTCTCTTACATGTGTGTGCCCACGCGTGCACACGCACAGCCCAGCTCACCTGGTACACCCACACCTGGGACTCCAACACCTGGGACTCCAACACCTGGGACTCCAACACCTGGAACTCCAACACCTGGAACTCCAACACCAGGGACCCCAACACCAGGGACCCCAACACCTGGGACTCCGACTCCTGGGACGCCTACTTGGCCAAAGCCTGGCCCACCGGGCACCACGCCTCCAGCAGCTCCTGTGGAAGGAGAGGGTTATTCTCCTGGTCTGGACCCTGGGAGAACCTCAGAGGGCCTCCAAGGGCACAGCTCTGGGAGCTGTGGGAGTGGCAGGTCCCAGGGAAGGATCCCACCCATCCGAGAGGTAGGGAGGTCTGCTGGAACCTGCCCGGAGCTCTGAGGGTTTGGATCTGAGCATGGGAAGACCAACATCTAGGTCTAAAGCAAAGTCCAATCTCTCCACTGGGCCCCCAGGCAGTGGGTGCAGCGGCGGTGGGGTTAGGGTAGGAGGGGAGAAGCCAGGTGCTCCATGGGACATCCCCACCCCCGAGCTGGGCCAATCCGTGGAGAACAACGGTCTTCCAGAAAGAGTGGCCAGTATGGGCAAAGGCAGGGAGGTAGGAACATTGCATGTTTGGGGAGATGGGGATAGAGGCTGCCAGAGATGGACAGAGGCCCAGCCTTGTAGGACTTGGCTGTCCAAGGCCCCTGTGGTTGGCGGCTGAGGGCACGGGGTCTGGGCTGGCCATCCCACGGGGCACTCACCGTACTTAGCTGCTTTCGCGGCGGCCTTGGCTGCAGCAGCTGGAGTCCCCACCCCTGGAGAGACAGGCGCAGAGGGTGAGACCCTTTTCCTGGGGCCCTCTCCAGAACGCCCCCAGCCCCGGCTGGACAGATGCCCACCTGCGATGCCTCCGATCCCAGGAATTGCGCCGGGCCCACCGGGAATGCCGCCGCCTCCAACACCAGGGAGAACCCCGGCTCCTCCGGCACCTGGTAGGAAGGGGGCCGTGAACATGTGGCTCCCAGGGCCCTTCCGGAGGCCGTGCAGGAAGGCGGCTTGGATGCTGGGATTTTAACCAGCACAATCTCCTCTGGGAATGCGGCCCAGGCATCTCCGGCTGGGCCTGCTTGAGGAGGCCCCCACCCCACTGTTCCTTGACTCACCCCCAAAGTGTCCATTTCAACACGCTCATTAAGGGACTCGTATGTTTTCAGACAAATCCCATTCTAATCACTGCCACATACTGAGAAACCACAAGCGGCCGCTCCCCGGGCCAGAGGGGCCCCTGTAGGAATGTTCAAGGCTTCCCCTCCCTGTGTTCCGAACACTCGGCCAAGTTTGTAATCCGCCAGGCAGCGCCTGGCTGCCTGGCTCTGGCAGCCCCTTGTCACCCCACTCTCCTGGTCCCACATTCCAGCCGTCCCCTCCAGCCTTGGGGGCCTAGAGGGAGGGCCTGCGGGGCCTGCACGGAGCGGGCCTCCAGCTCGCTGATCTCCCTTCACTTTTGCCTCCTTGGGCTGGTGGGGAGACGTCCTTTGTCCCATCAGGGTACAGGAGGGGCTCTCCTGGGACTGGAGGGGAAGGCAAGGCTCTCAAACCCAGTAATGTGATTCTGAACTGGGGGGTGAACTGGGAGGGGGGCATGGATGCTCACTCTGCCCACCACACAGGCATGGGGAAGGCCACGCCACGTCTGCCAAGGGGTCGTGGGCTTGAGGAGCGGGATAGAAGTTTTGTAATACACGTGACATTGATACTGAACAATTACATGGTTTAAATACTCATAGGTACCACCTAGAATTATCCTTCTAACCACCACAGTACCCATTCCCCTCTGCCTGGACTTCTCCTTCCTAGTTTAACCACTTGGCAAACTCCAGAATCAAATGTCATCTTCTCTGAGAAACCGTCTTGATTTCCCCCATGTAGAAATAATGTCTCCCTTTTCTCGACTCCCACCACAGTGCCTGCCTTTTCTAGCAGAGCTCTTATTTGACCCTGGTCTCTGAAATGGATGGACTGATGGATGGATGGATGGACGGATGGATGGACGGATGGATGGATGGACGGATGGATGGACGGACGGATGATGGATGGGCAGATGGATGAGGATGGATAGGGATGGTTGGAGAGAAGGATGGAAGATAGAGTGAATAGATGGACAGATGGAGGAGTGGGTAGTATTGAAAGCATTAGATAAGTGGGGGTGGCAAAGGGCTGCCTTGGTTAGTTCTCCACAGGGCAGGCTCTCAGTGATAACCGGGAAGGAGAGGCTGGGGGCTGGGGGCGGGGCTGGCAGGTGCACTCACTCACTCACTCACTCACTCACCGAACTTTGCTGCTTTAGCTGCTGCCGCTGCAGCCTGGGAGCCAACTCCTAGGGCAGGGGAAGGAGAGAGACGCTGAAAACTGTGTTCATGCACTTCCAGGGCCCACCTGCTCCAGCCCCACGAGAGCCGACCCTTTCGCAAAAGATGCTGGGTGAGGGGCTTCCTAGCAACAGAGCGGAGGGAGCTGCCCTCGCCCCAGATCGTCCTCCAGACTGGGGTCTGGATGCAAGGTGGGCTGGCCTGCATCCTAGAGAGACCCTGGCCAGCCCCCCGGGGCTCTGGAGCCTGGGAGATTGGTGCCCCTTGGGCTGAGAGTTGGCTGAGGGTGTCCTTACCTGTCCCCGTCGGGTACCCAGCCTTGCCTGCAGCACCAGCCACTCCTCCCGGCCCGTAGCCTGCGAAATAGAAGAGTCTCAGTGGGCCGCTGGGCCGATCTCACTGTGGCTGTCCACCCCCAGCCCCCCGGCCCCCCGGCCCTGCCCTTCAGGGGTCAGGCTGCCCAGAGTCTCTACCCTTTCACTCCTAGCCAGCGTGAAAACAGACACAAATGGGTGTGGGGTACTTGTTCCCAGTTTACAGATGAAGAAACTGGTTTGCCCAAGGCCTGGGACTAAATGTGAGGGCCAGGGTCGAGAACCAGGCTGTCTGAGTCCAAGTTCTATGGGATCCCCTTTCCAGCCTCCACCCCATCCCCGGCTGGGTGCTCCCGTTGCCAGGCCACTGCCGCTGGAAAGAGCTAGAAAAGCCCATCCCCTCGTGGGGTGCTCACTCACCAAAGGGCAGTTTCCCAGTGCTGTAGGGCAGTCCATAGCCACCTGAAGAGAGGGCAGGGCGGCCTCAGGGGCTGCTCTGCTCCTTGGCAAGAGACAGCCCTATTCTGGGTAGGCGGCCCTGCCTCCCAGGTACTGAGGCCTGAGAACCTTCCCGAGCCGCTCTCAGAGGCTCTCAGGAGGGCAGAGGCCCTGGGTGGAGGAGGGAGAGAGCACCCCTGCTCCAGGGGCTGAGGGCAAGCCCCTCTCCCTACAAATCCACGACCTGCCATGGCCCTAGAATCCGAGTCTCTTTCTTATCAGCCTCCCGACGGACGGGAACTGGTGGCAGGGGCAGGGGGCTGACATCAGAGGGGTCTTGCCATCAACATCTGTGGTTTCCCACTGGGGCTACGGATCTCTGCAATTGTGCATGTGGAGGAGGCCGGCTCCTACAGGATGGCCTCCCTTGCTGGCGACCGGAGGTGGGCGTCCATACTCAGGTGTCTTACCCACCCCCTTCCCCTCCGCCTCACAGAGACACGAGTGGGTGACCAAGGTGTCCCCCCACACGTTGGATTCTCAGCAGGGAAGCCCGGGGAGTGGTGCGTCCCGAGGCCTCCTTCTGACTCACCTGGCAGCTTGGGTGCCTTGATGGGGTACCCCAGTGGGACGCCAGGCTGCTGGCCCCCAAAGGGTCCGACTCCTGTGGGAACAAGGAAAGCGAGCTCAGGTCCTGGCCGAGGGGGCCAGCAGCCCCGCGGGGCTCGTCGGCCTCACGATCCACGTCCCGCGCCGAGGGAGCTCCGGAACCTAGCCTGTCTTCCTGCCTCTTTGTCACCGGTCAGCCTGGCCCTCCTCAGTGCCCTAGGTCCCTTCCCCGCCCCCCCCCCCGCCCTGGGGCTCGGCCACCGTCCGGGCCTGCAGCTCTCACGGCATCTGGCACAGACGGGTGGGATTTCTGGGCTCATTTGGCTGCGGCACAGACGGAGGGGTTGGGGTTGGGGAAGCGGCCTGTGATGGAGGCTACATCGTGCTGAAGCCAGTCCAAGGCCTGGGGCGGGTAGGCATGAGGGAAGCCGGGAGGCCTTGCTGGGATGTCGGGTGCCCAGCCCCTCCCAGGGCAAGGGACCCTCCCTGCCTGGCTGGCTACTCTATGGGCCTGCCCACCCGCCAGAGGTGGGAGGGGATGTTGGGGGGGGACATCCCACTCTGCCTCACCTGGGATTCCAGCAAAAGCTCCGCCTCCACCTGCAGGGACAGGAGCCATCAGCTCAGCCCCACCCCCACGGGCCCCGGGCGCCAAGGGACCCATAAATGGCAGCTGTTGGGGGGCAGGCCGACGGGAGCATGGCCCCATCTGCCTGGACCTCCCGGCTTACACTGGGGGTTTCTGAGAGGGGTGCTGCCCATCTTGGCCGGCTACACCCGGGCTGGAGCCCCAGAGGCACACACCCGGAGGGCCCTGAGCCCCGAGTCCCCATCCCCACCCCCACCCAGGGCCACAGGGGGCCTGCAGGAGTGTGGAGATTCCCGCCCTGGGCTCCCAGCCCGCTGGCCGCGTACCTGGGGCCTTGGCCTTGACTCCAGTTCCAGTGGGAACCCCAGGGAGCACCCCGACACCCGGGAACCGAGCTCCTGTGGAGCAAAGCAGGGAACTGGCAGTGACGTGTGGGAAGACAGGCCTTGCGGGTCCCCAACCTGCCCCGGGGTCGCCGAGCTGAGCTTCTGTACTGACTATCAGCCAGGGGCACGGCTCACGGGGTGGGGGTGGGGGGCCGTGTGGCCGTGGGTCCCTGTCTGACCCAAGGTCAGAAGCCCTGAGTTTTAATCCCACGTCCTCGCCACTCGAGCCTGTGCCTCAGTTGGCCTTCTCGCTAAACTGGAGGTAATTTGTAACCACGCTGCTCACCGTCCCCGGAGAAGGCAGGACGGTCGCTCCTTCCCCCCCCATCCTGTCTCCACTGGGGCTGGGCTACCTCAGCCAGGGGGACAGTGGGGTGGGGGGTGGGGACAGACACTCTTGTCAGGAAATCCCTCCGAGCGGGCCGATTCTGGGCTTTTGGGGGAATTCAGGAGGTCACATGCCGGGTGGGGTGGCCAGGCCCTGGCAGGGGAAGGAGGACTAGAGGGCAGCTCAGAGGGGGTCTCCTGCAGGGCAGATGTGCTGGGCGGGCCCCCTGGTGACTCAGAGCTTTTAGGAAAGAGCTGGCTACCCTGGGACTTGCTGTGTCCCCGGGCAGGGCGGGGGGAGGGGGCCCTTCCTGGGCTGTGACGACGGTCTGGGTTTGGGCCTAGGATCAGGGCTGGGGACAGGGGTGAAGCTGGCTAGCCTCTGCGGGGAAAGACGACTCTGGTCATCTTCTGTCCGTTGGTCTGAGCTTTGATGCTTAGGGGGACAGAGCCGGTCAGGGCCCGGCTGGGGAGGTCACGGGCCACCCGGGAGGTTGCCGGGGGCTTCTTTCCTTGCCCTAGGGTCCGCTCCTTCTTCAGGCCCTCACCTGTGCCTGGGAGCACTCCGCCTGGGTAGACGCC
Source organism: Mustela nigripes (assembly GCF_022355385.1). NCBI lineage: Eukaryota > Metazoa > Chordata > Mammalia > Carnivora > Mustelidae > Mustela > Mustela nigripes. The sequence continues at coordinate 9,797,468 of NC_081567.1, read as the reverse complement.
GGGCAGCCCCACACCTGTGGCCGAGAGAAGAGGTCTGAGCTGCGAGCAGAGGTTTCCCGGGCCGGTCTCTCCAGAGCGGCTCCGGGGCTCCCAGACCCCAGCTGCCCTGGGGCCCAGGGAATGTCGCCAGAGACCCAAGCGCAGTGGCCGCAGGTCTCTGACGCGTTTCGGAAGTCATCTGCAAGCCCTGCTCTCTTGTGTGGATTTATCTTGTCTCCTGGAGCCTGTTTACACGGCTGGCTCGGCCCACCTCGGGGCTAACAGCTTCCAGATGTTCCTCCCTGCTGTGTGGACTCAGGCAGCCTTTTGTTCAACCTGAAGTCACTTCCTCAAGGGCTTGGGTGCAGGGGAGCAAGCACCAGATGGGGGGGTCAGTGTGGCCTGGGCTCAGCCCAGCTCTGCCGGGACGGCCACGGGCCTTTCCGCCCTGCCTGTCCCCCACCCTGCGCCCATCTGGCGCTTGAGTGCCTGCCACAAAGCGAGCCTCTGAGGTCCCTTTCTGGTCTAAGATCTGGAAGAAGGGCCCGGAGGGTAGGCCGGGGCCCCTCTCCGGCATTTCTGCCAGGTTACCATGCATGGGACCTGGCTGGCTTCCCTGCCCGCTGCTGCCTGACCTCTCCCTTCCCGTTGGTCTGTTGCAGAGGGGGCACCTCTCCCCTCCCCGCCCCGCCCGGCCCCCTCCAGTCCCCCCGGGGACTACGCACTGACCAGGCACTTTCCCGGGCTTCGCTCCGGCTCCGACTCCGACCCCGGCTCCAGCCCCGGGCACCACCGCGCCTGGCACGGGATGGGGGCACATCAGAGTGGGGTCCGCCCGGGCTTACGGCCTTCCACTGGGCAAGCCCGCTCTACCCACCATACCTGTAGACACTCCTAAGCCGCCGACGCCACCCACGCCACCGACACCACCGACACCACCAACACCACCGAGGCCGCCGACACCGCCCAGCCCAGCCCCTGCAGAGTGGGGAGTGGGAGAGGCCAGGGGTCACGCAAGGAACGGCGGGAGGCAGGAGGGCCCTGGGCCGCCAGCTGAAGGCCCCATACTAAGGTCTGGCCCCGGCTGGTGGCCTCCCCGAGGCTGGATGGATCGGGGCTGAGGATTCTGCCCGCCCGCCTGCCTCCCGGGAAAGGGTCTCGGCAAAGCTGGGAGCTCACAGAGGCCATCGGGCTTACGGCCTGTCCCCGGGGGTGACACTCACCAGCCTTGGCTGCCTTATAGGCTGCAGCAGCTCCCGCCGCTCCGCCGGGCACCAGAGCCCCCGGGAAGGTGCCTGCGGGAAAGGCCCCGAGTCCTGCCGAGCAGAGGACCAGGTGAAGCTCTGAGCCCCAGCCCCGCTGGGCCCTGTCCCTCCCTGGAGGCGCCTTTCAGGTGGCTTCCATGCCCAGCAGCGACCCCCGCTTCCCCGGGCCAGGTTTGGGGATGGAGAGCAATGAGATGGCCCCTGGGGCTTCTCTGCAGCTCTCGGCCCCGGACCCAGCTGTGACCTGCTCAGACCCTGGACAGCTGCTCCAACATCACGCCCACGCTAGCGCCCAGGACAGGCCCGGCACCCCCCATCTCTGAACCCCAGCTGCCCTCCCCACCAAACAGATGCCCTGGGCTTGGCCTCTGGCCCCTCGACGGGCATGCTGCCCGGATGTCCGCACTAACCTGCCCCCAGGCCAGCGCCTGCGAGCCCACCAGCACCTGCGGGAAGAAGGAGACCAAGCCGGTGAGGAGAGGAGAGGCTGGCGTCGCTCTTGGGCCTGGGAAGGGTCTTGGGTGGGGGAGGGGGATTAGGAACCAAGCAGGACCGTGTGCGGTGCCCACAGCCAAGCTGGACTCCAGCAGGTGGTACTGAGGGTTCGATCCTGATAAAATAGGGACCTGCCACTAGTTGCCATGTAGAGCATTGACCCACGCCCCTTCACACCCCCCAAGCCAAACCTTGCTTCCCCTAGGCCTGTCAGCAAAAGGGGGTGCCCAGCAGGGGTCTTACTATCAACACCCCTCCCCCCAGGCCTGGGCTACTTCCTCATAGGGGTCCCCAGGCTCAGCTCGCCCCTCCTCCCCTCTATCTGGAACCCCCTTCCCTCTCCCACCATCTGTATGTCTGTCCAGCCTGTCCTGCTGTCCAGGAGTCTCCTCGCTTGCAGACGGACGCTAAAATGTTTATGAGAAGCCGGACGGGTCCCTCTGGCTCTCTCCTTCCCACATCTGGGCCCAATTGCTCCTTCTCCCCCTCCAGAAGACATTCCTTCCACGGCTTTGGCCGGGACCGAGGGGGCAATCAGGTTGGAGTTCACCCCCGAGCCAGGTTTGTTTCCAATTCTGTGAGAATCCCTTCCTGCGAGCTCCAGTCCGCAGCCCAGGGGCAGGCTTCTCTGGGGACAGGCCCCAGGCATGGGGGGGAAGGCTGAGCCCCAGAGGGTCTACCTGGCTTTCCCTGGGTGTGGTTCCCCTTCCCATCCTGTCTCTCCCTTGTCTGAGCGGGTCTGGAACTCAGCCGGCCCCTCTGAAAGGTGGGTCTCTAAGCACCGCCCCTCGCCCTATCAGGCAGGTGCAGTATGTGCCCAGCTGGGTCTGTGTTTCCTTAACACCGAAGGCCCTGCCCTTCCTCGGTGCTGCCAGAGGCTCTCAGGCCAAGCCCATTTCCTGAGCTCCAAGAGGGCAGGCAACAGGCTCAGGCCTTTCCTGCTCACAGAAGGGCTGGGAAGAGAAGCTAGGGGCCCAACAGGAAGTGGGAAGAAGCTGGGGCTGGTGGGGTGGGCAGGCCGTCCTTCTGCTCTGCCCTTTTCCCATGCTCCCCCGCCAGCTGTCTGCTCCCGGGGTCACCTCCCGCATGACCAGTCCCGCCCCTGCTCGCCCTCCTCCCCGGGGACTCACCTGGCCCGAACGCCCCCAGGAGTCCAGCCCCTGGAAAGGAGAAGAGAGGTGAGGAGCTCAGTCTAGCCGGGGGGAGCCCAGGGGCCCGGCCCCCGGAACCCTCTCTCTTCCTGGAGTCCCAGAGCCCAGGGAAGAGTCACTTCACAGTATCCCCACCTGCAGAATGGCCAGCAGGTCCCCGACTTCCCCGGGACCCGAGGGCTGGGGAGCAGAAACCACATAGTGCGTGCCACCTGCCAGGGCACCCAGTGGGTGTCCCCCAGCTCCCCCTGGTCCTGCCCGGCCGGCAGCTGGCCCCCCAGCTGGTGCCGGCGGGTGTGGGTGGTGCCGCTCCCAGCTGCCCGGGCCCCCCCAACCGAGAGTCCAGGCAGGCCCGGCCCACGGACGCCCGCGTGGAGCGGCTGCCAGCCCACCCACCCTCGACTTGTCAAGGGATGAATTGTTCCCAAGCACGACACGCGCCGTCTGTGCCCCGTTTCATCCTGCCTGGGCAGGCCCGGACGTCCCTGAGGCCAGGCCCGGTGCAGCTGCTCGGGGAGGGGCAGGGAGGTGGGCGCTGTGACCAGAGCTGGGCCTTTATGGCCCAGGGTGTTGAGGCTGAGAGGGGACGATCTCGGGCCCTCGCCGTCAGAAGGTCATGTTCTGACTTCCCTTGTGGTCTACTGCTACTACCCGAGCCTGCAGTATTTTTGGATGTCTACACTAAGTCTTTTACCCGTGAACACCTCCATTTAGCTCTCATCCCTGATTGTCCTCTGTGGGCCTGTGTCCCGGTCCCGGTCTCCCCTCTGGTGCTTTATCGCCACCTGCCACGGGTTCTCCTGCTGCCGGCGGGGTCCACTCACCGCACCCCCCTGCTTTGCAGTCTCGACCCCCACGAAGTAAAGTCCTTAGCGGGCTCTCCCGGCTAAGCAGAGTCCTACTTCTGCACCTCCGTCGCCTCCCTGCCCTCGGGGACCCTGTGAGGACGGCTCGCCCCTCCAGGAAGAGGGGGTGCAGGTGTTGGCAGACCCAGCAGTGAGGCCCCAAGGCTCCTGGCCTCGCAGACCCCTACAGACCCCAGAAGAGCCCTGGCCCAGGACTCCTGCTGTCTTCTCTCTCGCGCTCGCCTGGCCCAGCCCTGGAGTTTCACAACCCAGATGGGCTTGTGGAGAAGTGGGATTTGGGTCTTGTGGACTCATCTGGACTTGGACCATCGAACGCTGAGATTTCGTAAGAGCCGTCGCATTTCCAAAGTGTCCTGGAGCCTCTGGCTTCAGAGCCGGGAAGACGCGGAGCAGGGGGTGGGGTGGAGGGGCTGGCCAAGCCTACATGTGCAGCATCTCACGCCGATGGGGCCATCAATCTGGACCATTTCCTCCACCTGCTCCTTATCTGCCAGTGTTTCCCAGAGGGACCTACCCTCCCCCTTTCCTGGGGGGTGTGTTTTTTGGAGCTGATGGGGGACCTCAGTGGCAGATCCGGGCCCCATGGGCAGAAGCCTGGACAGATGGAGCCAGATCTTCTTACTGGAAACCTCCAAGGTCTAGACACAGCTGGAAGAGGCCTGCCTGGTCGGCAGGGGAGCTCATCTGGGCCCAGCATCTGGGTTTGGGCTGGGGTTAAGTCCAGGCCTCGGTTTTGGGTCAGGGTTCAGCCCGGGGCTGGGATAAGGGCTCCGATGGTCACTGAGGTCAGAGATGTCTAGAAGTTGGAGAAAGCTTGGTCTGGGATCAGGGGACCATCCAGGCGGGGTCTGGAGCCCACCATCGGGGTCAGCACCAGAGTGACATTCATGGGCTTGGTGGTCACTGGAAGGTCTGGCCCTGCCTCCCCCACCCCCCACCCCCGGCACTGGGGGCTGTTGCTGCAACCCTGTGCCAAGGGGGCTCTCCAGGAAGCTGGGCTCATGGGTATTTGCAGGGTAGACCCCAGACCCTCCCCACCCTGGATGGAAGACATCCAGCCTCCTACTCCTAGAGGTCCTGGGGCCCAGCCCCAGCCAGAGTATAGCTGCTGCTCAACACCCCCCTCCCTCCTCTGGCCTGTTGCTTCCCTCCCTGGATTCACAACTTTGGAGGCCCTGCCCTGCCCTGCCCTCCCCTTCCCCGGGGGCCTCAGGTCTTACCGGTCTTGGGTGGTTTGCCTCCAGCCCCCAGAGCTGCAAAGCGGAGAGATGGGAGTGAATGAGCAGACCCAGGCCGAGATTTTTCTACTATTTCTCTCTCTGGGGCAATGCAGGGGCGGGGGAGGGGGTGGGTATCTCACTCCCCAGGTCCTAGAAGAGCTCATGGGGACGGTGCTCCCGTTCAGCCAGGGAGCTGCCGGGAGCCCGGGGTCTGGATGTGTGGGCGGGAAGTCTCAGCCCTGACTTACGGTTTCTACTGTCTCAGACTCCGTTTCCCAGCCCCGGAAGACCTTGCAGGGGTATTGTGGAGGGTCCAAACCCGGGGCAAAGGAGGCTACCAGGGAAAGAGGCTGGGGGAGTGATTCGGGAGGCCAGTGGGTTCTGGCAAGTCTCTCCCATCTGGACACTGTCCATAGACTGAGGGATGTCTAGGCTTTCTGGGGTTCTGAGCCCGGGGGACCCGAGTGACAGCTGGACCCCATGGGCGAGAAACCAAGTTCGGATTCTGAGCTTACCTCCTCCTCCCAGACCTCCGAGACCAGCACCTGTGTTGAGAGAGAGAGAGAGAGGGGGAGAGAGATAGAACCATCAGTGTCTCTGCCAGAAAGCTGCCCACGGATCCATGGTCAAGTTCCTCACTGCTTAGCTGCGTGACTTTGGGCCACCCTTAACCTCCGTGAGCCTCAGTTTCCCCATTGGGCCAACAGCCCGGTGCCTCTTTGTGTCTGAGACTGACCCGGCAGCTGCCCTCAGTCCTGAACCCTCAGATGCTTTTTTCTTTCTTTTTCCTCCCTAGATCATCTGTTTATTATGAAAGGATGTAACCCAGGAAAAGGCCAGATGGAAGAGGGGCGGGGTGGGGCACGGGGGGGGGGCGGGGGCAAGGTTTGGAGGATGGGGCGGGGCTTCCACGCCCTCTATGGGCACCTCCTCCTGCTCGTCCCGGGGTCCCCCTCTCTGGAAGTGCCCCTCCAATACTTTCTAAGTATTGAAAATATTACTTTTGATTTATCAGTCTACTTCAAAGCATGATGCTTTTTTTTCTTTCTTAAATTAAAAGAAAACGTGCCGCTCCCCCACCCCATGCCAGAGCCACACCATTCTCCCCCTTATCTTTCCGGGGTGTTCCCAGTCTCCAGTTGCACGTGGTCCCTGCCTTTATATTGTTAGCAGCCGGAAAAGCACTGTGCTGTCCGGTTGAGCAGGTAGGGCACTGCTATATTTTTCAGTAGCCGTATATTAATTAGAACAGATTTGACTCAATCACACCTTCCAGTCAGGGGGGGATTTTTGGTTTATGCCTTTGCAAATAACCCTCTGATAAACCTTGTACGGGACCTCTCTTTTTCTCTACCTCTGAATTATTTTCTTTGAACGGATTCTCAAGAGTGGGATTCATGATTTGAGGGGGGCAGGATAAAGATGTCCACTTCCGTACAGCCTTGCAAGCAAATGCTGTCTTCCATCTCAGAGAATTTATGCTCGAGTCCTTGTAGAAGTGTCACGCAGACGACTTTTAGAGTGGCTCACGGGTCTGCGGCGGGAGGCGCGCCCGTGTCCTTCCTGTCTGCGTTGCCACCGGGCGCAGCTCTTATGATCTGGTCACAATCTACCTTACCTGGGTGCATGGAAGTTTTGTGTACCTTACCTGGGTAAAACACGCCTCCAGGAACTCCACCAGGAACAGCCCCCGGAACCCCTGGAAGTAAGTAAGTAGAGTCCTCCATCAGCCAGAACTTAGGGGAACCCTAATGAAGCCGAGGGCAGAGGACTGTAGACTGCTGTGTCTCTGCAAAGAATGTCGGCCAAGCAACTGATGATCATAAAGCCTTTTCTCATTCACGCTCCTCAAGATGGCCCCATGAGGTTGGAAGGGCAGAGATTACTACTACCTTTGTTTCAATGGATGTAAAATCCGGCTCAGAGAGGTGAAGAAGGGTGCCCGGGGACACACAGGTGGGAAGAGACGGAGTCTGGATTCAAACCCAGACCACCGCTCTGAGCAGGATGGTGGGCACTGTGTTACCTGCTTCTCTCCCCGTTCCCCGGAGAGGGCCGGGCAGGGGACTGGGGCCGGGAACCTTCTGCTGGGTGGCCCGTTCTCTGCAGCCCCGAGCGGCGTGAGCCCGGCCCGGCCCGTCGCTGTGGGAGGGCCGGCCGGGCTGTGACAGCGAGCAGTAAGGAAGTGTGGCTTCAGGGAACACAAACACAGCCATTCCCACACTGATAGGATAGCGTGAGGTCAGCGTCCTCGGCCACTGGGCAGCGACGGCTGGGTGGGGTTCTGGCTGTCGGACGCAGCGCTGTCTTAGGACGTGCCGGGGCCCAGAGGGGGACACCATGAATGACCAAAGTGAATAGTTTCCTAAGGAAAATCTAATTCACTGGCCAGTCCAGGGGCGGTCTGCCCGGCCGAGATCACGAGTTCATTCCCCATGGACCCGCATGGCTCTCGCGGGGGAACGCCGTGCTGCTGGGCGGCCCCAGCCTTAACCAGCAGCCCTGCCAGTACTCCGGCCAGGGCCCCGGGACCACCCTGCCGACAGGGGCGTGGGTGGGGTTGGGGGACAGGGTCGGGCAGCCCTGCGGTGTGTCTGGAGACCTTATGACAGATGTCTGGTCTCCGTGGCCTGCCACAGCTGGGCCTGCTGGCCCCATGGCCCTGTTAACCGCAGAAACAGCCCAGCAGGGCTGGGAGTGCCAAGCGGTCATGGTTACCCCGTGCCAAAGCCCAGTGCTTTGTCACTCCGGCGCCACAGGCCCCCCGGGGCCTGTCACCCAGACCTGGACTGTGCAAGCAATCAGGTCTGAGCCTTGGGGGACGCAGAGTGGCAGGGCAGCAGCCTCCGGGGGCTGGGCCCGCTGGGGAGGAGCGCTTGGACACTGTCCTCTGCTGCCGACCTCGCACACAGCCTGCCTTGGGCCTTTGATGCCTCCCTTGGTCCCGGGCCTCCAGCTCTGAGTGTGTCTCGTGCCTTGCCCCATTGTAGTCCGGGTCTCTCTCTGCTTCGGCTCTCAGCCTCCTCCCCTCTCCCTCCCGAGGACAACAGCACTCTCTCCCCACCTCTCTCTGCTCTCTGGCTCCTGGCAGGCTGCTGTGTGGGGGGGCTCGGAGCCAGGGGCTCGGGACACGCCCGTCTGGCCTCTAATCCTGGCCGTGCCACTTCTTAGCATCTGCAGGACCTTGCACAAGTCACTTAACCCCTCAAAGCCCCAGTTTCCTTGTAAGCAATGGGGGACTGATAACCTCGGCTTTGCAAGGCTGTCGCAAGGTGTCAAAGGGTTCAAGGGAGGGACCTCCTGCCCTTGCTCTAGCATACAGTGATCACCGCCCCCCCCCAAAAAAGGAGGTGAGTCTCTGTCCATGCTTTGCTAAGCAGTGCACGGCCTGGGGGAGGTGTCCAGCAGATAGTCAATAAACCAGCCGGTGAATGAGTTGGAGAGGGGTCAAGGATATTGCCTATGGGTCGGGGTCCAACCTGTTCTGTCCCCAACCAGCCTGGGGGCCCCCCACCTTGGGCTTGGCTGAACCCCGACTTCCTCTGTCGAGGTTCTGCTCCCCACGCCCATTGGCGGCTGCTGGTCCACCTGCTCTCTCCCCAGACCTGCCTCTCTCTCTGCAGCCGTCCTGGCCTGCCCCGGGCCCCCCCGGCCCCCCCATGATTCAGATCCCAACAGCGATTGCTAAACTCTGAGCCTGAACCATGCCGGCCTGGGGGAGCTAGAGATATTTTGCTCCCTGTTCCACACGGAGCTAAGGGAGAAGGGGGGGCAGGGCCGAAGGATCCCAGCCCCCCCTCCTCTCGCCAAGTGCAGGAGAGCTGAGAACAGATTAAGGCTGTCGGCCGTCCGTCAAGGGCCTCCAGAAGGGCAGACTCCACACCCCAGCCGGTCATCTCCCTCCTCCACTCCTTGGCCAGAGCTGTGCCTCCCGCCAGGAGCGCCTCTCTGCGACCCAAGTCCTGCCCTTCCTCCGAGACTGATCTCAAATTCTTCCCCTCCTGCCTTCTCTGAGCCTGTGGTTCTCACCCTCGGCGGGCCCAAAGCCGTTGGCTTGGAGCACGCTTGTCTTGTTTTATGTGGGTTTGGCTTGTTTTGCAGGCTAGCCCATGGTGGAACTCGTCTCTCTCGCCTCCTAGACTCTTAGAGATCACAACAGTCTTCTGGCCCGGGCAGAAACTCCTTCCGCAAACATCGCCCTGGGCTCCTGCTTGCATGCCTCCGGTGACGGGGAAGTCACCCCCAACCGTCTCCACCTGCGGAGACGTCTTCTTTCTGCTGAGATAGAAGCAGCCCCTCCGTCTCTCCAGAGCCGCAGAGACCCAGCCTCATCTCTCATCCACAGACGGCCTCTCATGGCCCTTTCTTTCAAGGTCTGACTCGAATGCCGCTTCTGCTATGAAGCCTTCCTGGATTTCCCAGAACTCTTCCGGGCACCCCCGGGGACCCCCTATCTGCTTCCTCCATCACCCATGCGCGCTCCACCCAGGAGACAAAACATGGCGTGAGTAGCGAGAGGGAAAGTTAAACCATAAAAATATGCACTAATTGTAAGAGTTAGTCGGTCCAAGTAAACACATTCTGAATCAGAAGATGAATCGTCTCAGAAATTCACATTCCCACAGTCCCCTTATTTGATGTGACTTTGGCAGGAGTCTCCCCCTGAGCCTAGGAGATAAGTAGGGCAGGGATGTCTCTCCTCATTTTACGGCCGGTGAGATGAGGCGCCTGGCCCGGGACTCACAGTGGACCCCGGTCCCACGCAGGGACGCAGGGCCTTCCGTCTGGGCCCTGGGCTTCAGGTTCAAAGACGTGGAGAAGGCCGTTTGGGAATGAGCATAGGACCAGGAGGCCTTGGCAAGGGACTCTGCCAAGCCTCAGTCCAGGGGACTGGCGGGGGGAGCAGATAAGACCTCACGAAGCTGTTTATTGTTTGCCTGGAGAAAGGCTGCCAAGGGCTTTTCGAAAACAATCTGTCCTCTAGTGGGTGACTGTCCTCTCCCTCCCCCTGGGCACGGCTGTCTTTCAGCCTCCGGCCCCAGCCAACTTGGAGAGCGGGATTAGCCCCCCCCCCCCCCCAAACAGCAGGCCATCTGCCCCGGAGGCTCATCTGAGTTACCTGGGCAGTGTTTACAAAACCTCTACAATCCAGTGCCCTCCTCGGACCAAATAAAGCAGGAATTCTTGGGTGGGACCCTGGTATCAGCGCTGTTTAAAGCCCCCCCCGGTTAACTCCAGCCGGCAGCCAGGGTCCGCAATCTCAGTTCCAAATCATCCTTAGTTCCGGAATCAGGAAAAGAAAAGGCTGGTAACATTTCTGGGGCACGGGGGAAAGAGTTCTCCCCGATGTCATTGTTTTCTGTCTCTTTTTAGATGGCATGGGGGTTAGGGGGCGGCTGGTCCTCCAAGCTGCTTTGGAACCACCCTGAATGGGTGTAGACAACCCTTTCCATCACAGTTTTCCTAGGGAGCCCCCTAGGATATAGAATATTTTGGAGGTGGGGAACCCATGGGAGCCTCTTGGTGGGTGGGGGCAGGCGTGGGGGAGCTGGCTCCCCAGGAGAGCTGGGCAGGAGGCTGTGTGTGTGTGTGTGTGTGTGTGTGTGTGTGTGTGTGTGTAGGTAGACGGCCCCTCCCACTCCGCCCCCTGATCTAACCCTAACTTCTCTCGGAGGCTCTGGGCAAAAACCCCAACAGATGTCATGGATTCCCACACCCCATACTGGGACCCAGTTGCTCTACCACCAGGGACCGAGCTGAGACTTAACGCTTGCAAAAAAAAAAAAACCAAACAAGGACAGGGGAAGGTTAGCAGTGTCACCGAGGACACAAGCAAGGGGTGCGTTCTGCTCAAGGGCGTGCCCACTCTGGAAGACTCATCCCTGGGCGTGCTCTTCCCCGGAGGCAGCCTGGTACCCGGCCCCCGCCCCTCATTTTTTGGCAGAGAACTGGCTGGGGCTCGCCCCCCACCCCCCGACTGCCTTAGCCCGTTTCAGCCTCTATTTCCCTATTTGCAAAAGAGGATAATATTCTCGACTCCCGGGATTTTTGAAGGGGTTGAATTGTCATGCTCTGGGGAGGCAGGTGCTCAGGGGTCACACCTCGGGGAGCGGAGAGGAGGTTCAGGAAGGCCTAGAGCTGCTGCTTTTACGGGGGGCCCTGGGGTGGCTTGTCCTCTGGGGCTTGTCTCCATCCCCCTGCTGGACCCACCTGATGGTGTGCGAGTCCCCCTGCCCCTCCTCCAGGTCCGGGAGCTGAACCCCCCGTGCTGGACCCTCTGCGCCCAGCGGTCCTGCCCAGCTAGGCTGTCCCACGGAAACCTTGCAGCTGTCCAGCCCCTAACTCCAGCACCCCCCGGCATGGCCCTGCCCCCACTGGGCCCCCCATGCTGTCCCCCGCACCGAAGGTCTGGTTCTTACGGCAAGGGGGACGCCCCCAGAAAGCTGACCCCGCCCAGGCTACCCCACCAAATGGCTCAGGTATCTGCACCCCTCTCTTTCCATGGCCACGAACACCTTCGGGGACCCCGGGGGGGCCACTCCTGGGGGCCCTTGAGGTGCGTAGCAGCCCCATGGCGGGGTACCCTTGTCCCCTGCGGCAGAGAGCATGCCAGACGGTCCGGGACTGCCCCGAGCCTCTGCCAGTGGCCACCCTCTCTCTCTGCCAGAGGATGAACACCTTCCCCGGTTTCCCCAATCCTCATTCGTGCTCTGGACCGTGCACACGCACACACACGCACACGTGTGCACAGTGACCATCCACACCCGGAGAGCGCGTTTCCCAGGTGCACATGCCTGTCGGGTGGCAGACTTGTGCACACGCTAACAACACTATAGCATACCTTACAACTCCCGCCCCAACACCCGCACGCACACACGCACACTTACACCTGCTCAGGGATGAACCTGTGAACAGACATTCCCCCTCTCCTGTCTGATGACACACCTGGGCATACACATACATGCTCACCTGTGCGATCGCGTGCCACACACTCGTTCCTGTGCACGTGCACACACTCACACACATGCTGGGATGCCCCCCGCCTCCTCCCCAGGGACAGACCACAGCAGCGGCTTTGCAACCCACAGCCCCATAATCCACTGAACTCTGACCTTCCTCAGACAGGTGTCCTGACTTCCCCGGGGGTCAAGGAACCTGTTGAGGTCACACAGCTCACAGCGGCAGAGCTGGCCTCCAGCCCAGGTCCCCCGCCTCCCCGGGGCACATGTGCGCACCTACTGGATCCACAGGTGTGCAAACTGCCGGTGCCCAACGACCCAACGGGACCCCCACCGGCCCCTCCCCGGCGTGCTCAGGAGTCCCCCCTCCCCCCACTGGGACAGCACCCCGGACAGAGCAGGGGTCCTCAGCCCCGTTGGGGCGGCAGAACCAGGACTCGGTTGGGACCATCCCGAGTCTTGTGACAGGTTCCTCCTCAGCACGGGCTGGCTCTCGGGAGGGGCGGTTCCAAGGATCCAGTGGCCGAGGGGGCTCCCGCCTGGGAACCCCTGGAGGACGGCGGGGTGAAGGGCGCCCTCTGGTCTGTCAGCACGACCACCTGGCTGGGCGGTCCCCCCCAGGGCTGCCGGCATCCCCGGGAGCAGGGTGAGGCCTACCTCCAGGCTTCGAGGGGTGGGCGATGGCCAGCAGGAGCAGGAGGACTCCGGGCCGCAGGGTTGCAGCTCTCAGACCCGCCATCTCGGGGAGGAATGCCCCAGCCCGCTCTCTGCGCCTCGTTTTATCCCCAAAGCGTAATTGCTGCCTCGGAGAGGGAAGGAGGGCGGGCGGGAGAAGGGGGCGGCCTGGGGGAGGGGCCGCGGGGAGGGGGCCTGGGGGAGGGGGCCGCGGGGAGGGGGCAGTTACGAAAGGCCCGGCTCACAAGCCTCCCAGGCTGGGTCTGACGGGACTGGACTGTGGGCTTTTTTCCTTAAAACACACTCACACGCGCACGCACGCGCGCACACACACACACACACACACACACAGTCCCCCCCATCTCTCTCCTGCTGTTCTCTCACTGTTGGCCCTGTTCCCGCCAGAAAGTGCGAGGGGGGCCTCTGCCAGGACAGCCCTCGGGAGAGGAAGCAGGAGGCAGGGCCCTGCAGCCCGGCCAAAAATCCGGCCCCAGCCAAGGCCCGAGTGGCCAGGCCCCCGCCCCTCCGGCTGGGCCCCGGGCCCAGCGTGGGGACACGAGCCAGCTGTCCCGAGCCTCTGCCCCCACCCGGCCCTCCAGACTCCCCCAACACCCCCGGGTCTGGCCAGAGACGGTCCCTGCCCGAAGCTGGGGAGGTGGGGTGTCGGGCAGGTCTGGGGTCCAGGGCCTGGGGCCAATGTCTGCTGAGACTGAGGGCCTGTGAGCAGAATGGCCTGGAAGGGGAGGTCATGTTGGCACTGCCCCGTGGGGCATCTGGGGAAAGGAAGGGAGACCCTGATACACTATTGGGCTCCATTCTTTATAGGCTTAGGTCACAGTCTCCTGCCTGATGTTGGGGAGGGAGTGCGGGGCAGGTCCGGGATCCTTAAGTGCAAAGGCAGAGGGGCTGCACCAGGGGAATGCCTGGGAATTAAGGCCATGTTGGCGTTGTCCCCTGGAGCATCTGGGGGACATGTGGGATCCCCTGACACACCACAGAGATTCCATCTGTCATGGATCAAGGTCACAGTCCCACACGCAGGCCCGTGCAGACCACAGTGTCTGGTGAAGTTCAGGCCGGATCCCCAGGTACTCTACGGGGGACCCAGGGGTTGGGGACCTCACCTGGACTGAGAAGTGGCTCAGCCACCTTTATCACCCAGCCCCCATCTGTCTCAGGGGGCCGAGCACCGCTAGCACCAGGACCAGACTCCGGCCCAGGAGAACGCCCCGGGGGCCTGACATTCCGCTGGTGGCCAGGAGGGGGCGGCCCTGCGCTGAAACAGCGGGGACCCGCATCTCCAGAAGGACTCCGGAGGTCCCAGCCTGCCTGAGACACCATGAGGACCCTGGGGATTTTTCTGGGGTCGGATAGGATAGGAGAGGGTCATGCCTCCCCAGACCCCGAAAGTGGGAGAAGAAATTCGGGAGCCAGAGGACTGGGGCGGGAGATGGATACTTGCCTTCGTCAGAGCCTCCAACAGGGAAAAAGTCTCTGTGAGCTTTTCCCTGCCTCCAGATGGAGAGAGCCCCGGGGGAGACACAACCGCAGGTCTGAGCAAGGGGGCTAAAGCACCCCTCCTGCAGCCGGGAGCCCCGCGGCCACCTGGAGGTCTAGTGGCAAGGCCATGCACTGGGCTCTGGCGAACCTAGCATTAAATTCTAGCTCTAGCGCTTTCTACTGGGGTAAGCTCCTCACAGAGCTTCCGTTTCATCCCACGTCAGGGGCCGATAAATATCCCTGCCTAGGAGGGTGACTGCGGAGATAAATAAAATATGGTCCTATATTCCTGCACCGCACCTGCCGGACCCAAAGTGCTCCCTCCTTGTTGGGTCTCAGTACCAGCAGTCACGCTGTGGCTTCCGCTCGTCCTGCAAGGACTGCTCCCGTGTTTGGTGTAACTGTAAGGCCAGCTCTCTGCGGGACCCCCTTGGGACCCCGGGGCCAAACCTGCCTCTTCCTCTGGCCTCAGGCAGCAGCGGCAGTTTGGAAGGGGGGTGGGCACGTGACGAGAACAGGCTTGAAACAGGCGTCCAGGACATGCACGGCTCTTGTTTCCAGCGTGTGTTCTTTGGGGGGACTTTGGGGCAGCGGATAGAGGTTATGAGCCCGAGATGGTCTTTGTTGGTAGGGGCTTGGGGCTGCTCAGGGACGGGGTCCGGCGGCTCAGCGCCTAGGGCGAGCCTGCGTGTGGGGAGGGGAGGCCGGCGGGGTAGGGGTGCATCTGTGCGCCTGCCCCCTCCTGGGAAGGGGGAGCGGAGGGGGTGCTGGGGAGGAGCTGGGCCCCACTTCTCTCGGGGCAGTGACGTGGGCAGGAACCGGCTTTCAGAAATGCAAACCGCAGTCTGCTCAGAGTCTTTATTAATTCCAGGACCGGGAGAGAGGCCGGAGCCAGAAGGAGAGCTTTCTTGCTACCCGGGGACCTGGGAGAGGTGTGGAGGGGGCGCTGGCAGGGAGAGACTCGGGGCTGCTGGGCCAGACCTCTCCCCGCACGGCTGGGGCCCTGTGTCCCACCCCCACCCAGGACTCCCTTCTTTTTAGCGCCCCGAGCTCACGGCAGCAGCTCCAGGGACACTCAGCCTAGAGTCTGCACACGGCGGGAGGGGCTTTAGTTCAGAACTCACCCACTGAGCTGATTCTTCAGTACAATTTAGCCCAGCGCCCTCAGTACAGAGTTAAGGACCAGGCATTACAGTTATTAGCCAACACTCGATCATTCATTCCCTCGTGCATTCCAGAAACCCGGCCGTCCTCAGTTGCTCTACGCCCACCTCCCTGCATAGCTGCGTAGGTTAAACGAGGCCGGGAAGGTGGAACCGCCCACGGATGGCCGCGGGGCGCATCCCGGGCTGGGCGAGCCTGGCTTCTCTGTGGTCACCCACGAGCCTCCCTGCCTGCTGGGCAACCAGGTGCGTCACTGACAGGCCGTCTCCGTCCCCCCAAGTCCTCCAGGAGCACCTGTTTAGAAAGGACAGCGCTGTCTCCTTGCACGGCTCTGAGTGCCTTATTGCTTTGCCTGGAAGCCCTCTCTTGCCTTCCAGATAGAGTCCAGGCTTCTGAGTATGGCCTTCAAGGCCCTGTATGACCCAGCGCAGGGGCTCTGACGCTCTCCTTCCTTTTGGCTGGTCTCCCTTCTAGCTGGGGGAGCTCCTCCCCGGCTCCCAGACTTGTCCCGGAGGGCCGGACGTTGGCAAGGGTCCCTAGTCTCAGCTTCTGTCCCTGCATTCCTGTGCTCTTGGCATCCCTGTCCCCAGACCCTCTCTGAGGGGCGTTGGTGGGAACCTTTGTGGCTGGGCTTGGCATTTTATCTTAGACCCTCTGCCCTGGCCATCGCTGTAGGTAGTTTGAGGATAGACCCAGTTCTGTCTCCCGTGTCATCATTGGATGATAAGCGATAATAGCACACTTGTGCCTTCTGGGAGATGGGGGGTGGGTAGGGGCTGCTGGTGTGAGTGGACCCCCCGGAGTCTGGGTGCGGCTTCTGCTTTCCCTCCGTCTACACATGGTCCTTTTATTGGTTGGGTACAGGATGCGCTCTCTGCGTGGGGTCTGGAACCAGAGAGAGTGGGAGAGAGACAAACACTTGCTTCAGGGCTAGATTGGGAAGAGCCTGCTGTCCATCGGACCCGGGATCCGCGCTGGGCTCCGTCCCCGCGCATGGGGCCCTCTGCTGTCAGTCACCTCCCCCTCCGTGTGAGTAAGGGACAGTCCTGTAGGAAATAAAGTCAAGGTTACACTGGTAGCAAGAGCATGAGTTTTTCAGATGGCCCCAACTGAGGTTTCGGAAGGAACAGAACGCTGGTTGCGGGTGTGGGTCCGAGTGTCGACGCTTGTCGAGAGAATCAGCAGCAAGGCCGGGCGACGCGCCCGTTCCCGCATCGGACAGACCCAGCTGCAGACATAAAGCCAGACCCTGCCCTTCCTCTGATTCAAAAAATTTTCCAATAGCCCCGTAAAATAAAGAAAATGTAAGTAAAATGAATTCTAATCATACGTTATATTTAACTGATTATATCTAAAATATTATCATTTGTTTTTTTTTTAGAGATTTTATTTATTTATTTGACAGAGAGAGAGAGAGAGA
>NC_081567.1:9738529-9780374 GCF_022355385.1 Mustela nigripes | reverse complement strand
GGCTCTCTGCTCAGCGGAGAGCCTGCTTCCTCCTCTCTCTCTCTCTGCCTGCCTCTCTGCCTACTTGTGATTTCTCTCTGTCAAATAAATAAATAAAATTAAAAAAAAATGAACAGGGAATTGATATAAAAGATATGGAGATGTTCTACGTTTTGTTTTTTGTTTTTTTTTTTGGTACTGAGTCTTAAAACTGGCCTAGGCAACAAATACCGTAGGATCCAATAATTCTGCCCCTGGGTATCGGTCTGAAGGAAACAAAAATTCTACTTTGAAAAAGACATCCGCACCCCATGTTCATTGCAGGATGATTTACAATTGCTAGACTGAGAAGCGTGTTAAGTAGCCACCAACGGGGAACGGACAAAGGAACATCATAATGGAGTGTTACTCACCCCTAAAAAGGAAAGGAATCCTCATTATGCCCAGTGAACTAAGTCACACAGAGAAAGACAAATACGGTACAACCTCACTTCCATGTGAAATCCAAATCAATAAAAAAACCCAAACTCACAGATTACGGTGTGGGGCGGACGGATGGGTAGTTGCCAGAGGTGGGGTAATGTGGGGGAAGAGGTCAGAAGGCACAAACTTCCAGCCCTAAGACAGATGAGCCCTGGTGACGTCACGTACGGCTCGGTCACGGCCGTGAACCACGCCGGATGGCGGACTTGGAAGCGGCTAAGAGGGCCGATCTTGAAAGTTCTCATCAGGACAGAAAAGGTTGTCAGCGTATCTGGGGGCGGATGTTAATCCGATCACAATATATGCCAGTATCTAGTTATCATGTTGTGGTCCTGAAGCTAATACTATGGATATATGTTGGTTACATTAAAAACACACACACACACACACACACACACACAAAACCCATAAATAAAGACCACCAACTGAGCACATCGCGATTTCAGCTGGTGGCCTTTGGTGTGCTCAGTAGACCCTTGTGGCCAGTGGCCCCCGGAGTGGACAGCGCAGGGGAAGGTCATGAGGGGACTGGCGAGGAGGAGCTCCCACTAATAAGATTATAGGCAGGACAGCGGGAGGGTGAGGGAGAGGGGCCGGGAGGAAGGGACTTCCTGGAGGGCCGGTGGGGCCAGACGTGGGGTCGGGGGAGGTCCGGAGCCCAACAAGGACAGGCAGCCCCAGGGGAGAGGCCCTACCTCATGCTGGTGACCCAACCAGAGCAGGTGACTGACTGCCCACGGCAGTGTGGGGGGGGTGGCGAGGCCGGCGGGTAGGGTGGGGGCGTACCGCGCCGGCACCCAGAGCCAACGCTTTGGCCGGAAAATGAGAGAGGCCTTCTGGGGCTCGTCCCTGCCCAGAGGCAGCTGGGGACCTCTCTGAGCCCAGGCCAGGAGAGGGGAGGAACTTGCCAAGCGGACAGATGTCAGACTTCGCTGGAGGTAAAGGGTCCGCCGTGAAAAGCCGCTTGATGGGAGGCTGCGGGTCTGGGCTGCTTCGTCACGCGGGACTGGCCCGAGGGAGGAACAGGCGGTACTTGGAGGCAGTTTTGGGGGAGCTGGGGCGGCAGCTGGGATCCCAGGAGGAGCTTGGGGGTGCCGGGGTGGAGGGGGGTGGCGGCGGTCATCATGACCTTGGGCAGATCACCTAGCAATACCCAATAACGGTGACATCAACGGGTCATTAAGCCCCAGAAACACGGAGCCAGGGCGCTTCCCCTAAGCCTTTAAGATTGAAAACTCCTGTCTGTCCGCACCAGGTAGACAGCCCGTGTGCCGATGCAAGATGGGGTCCACGACACCGTTTCGGTGACCAAAGCAGATGACCGAGGCTAGAGGGAGAGAGGGGAGGGCCGGGGGAAGCTCCCCTCTCACGAGCACCGGCCCCCGCATGCCCCAATTCTCCAGCTCCTGGTCTCTGGTCCTGCAGTCTCTGTGCAACGCCTCGCCTCTGCCCAGGCCTGGGTGTTTTTTTGCATCTGAGTCATTTGTCAGTCTGGGTCCTTGGCCGGTGCGAGCCAGGGGGTAGGTGTCCCGGACAGGCCGTGCTGTTCTGCTCCGTGCTGTTTCCATATCTCCTCCCGAACTGTCTGCTGCCGTCTGGGGGGCGGGTGGGGGGGAACATGGCTAGCCGGGCAGACTCTGCAGGCCCCCCTCTCCCCAGGGACCCAGAACACGCCTTCCGTTTGTTTGACACTTGACAGTTTACAAAGCACATCTCCATTTATGATTGGGGATATTATTATCCCAAGTATAAACACAGGGGTTAGGACCCCTGTCTACAGACTCGGACCGCCAGAAAGAGCACTCTTTGTATCTGATGTTGATCTGTGTAACTGGACTGCGGAGCCCCTGTCAGGGGCGGCAGCCCATTCCAGCCCAGTCACCGGTTCTCTCTGTCCTGTCCCTAACCAAAACCCCGGGGGGGCCCCTGGCCTCTCCGACTTTTATTGGAGCCTCTGTGCCTTTCTGTACCCTGGGTCTGTGATGAGGCTGGGGGTCCCAGGCCCAGGCCCTCTCTGGGGATGCTGGCGAGCGGTGATCTCCTTCCGGACCCACGGGGAGCTCTCCCATCCCCCCGGGTGGAGAAACCTTTCCTGTCTTGTATATGCACTCAAAGAGAAGGCAGCTTTCTGCCTGGTTTGACTTGTAGCCTGGGGAGCCATGGGAGGGTCGGGATACAGGAGGGACCCACACAGGTGTTCATGGCTCTGTTCATTATCCTGCTACCCAGGGGAGCAGAGTGAGTGTTTTGGGGGTACGAGAGCTCACCCACTAGCATTATGGCCTGGAGTGGAGGCCTCTGGGGCATTTCACCCTTCCAGTCACTCTCTGATAGGGTGATGGCCCGAGCTGGGAGGTACGCTCCCCAAAGCGAAGCTCCCCAAAGTACGCTCCCTGGTCCTCCCTTCCCGGGGCTGGGCACCCCAGTTGTTCCCACGCTGGCTCTGGGAGCTGGTGGGCAGAGCTATCCATGCTCCCCTTGCCCCGTCCGCGCTCCCTCTGCCTGGCTCATGGCCGTGCTCTCTCCTGCACGCCCTGATCGCCTCACCTCCTCCAGCCCATCGTGCCCAGGAGCCCTTCCAAGAGCCTGAGCTAGGAACGCTGCTGGGTGGGAAGCTCTCTTCCTCCTGGGTTTTGCTGGTCTCCATCCCTACGCCACGTCTGGCCACTCCCTGCCTTGGGCAGACCCCCTCCACCCATGCCCGGAACCCTCAGCGGGCCTGATCTCTGCGGCGCCAGGCGGGTCCCACGGGGCGGGCAGGGCAGCTGCCAGGATGCAGGGTGGGAGGCATGTGAGGCCGGGCCAGGGGCTCCCGCCGGGCCTGGGTTATCTACTCCCTCGTTGCTTCTGGTCTCCACATTCCTGAGCTGCCGGCTTTGGCCAGGCCTTGGCCTTGCTTGGGAGCGGGGACCGGCAGGGCATCAGCACCTGCTATCCTGGGAAAAGGGGATGTAATCAGGAAGGCTTCCTGGAGGAGGTGATACCAGATTTGAACCTGTTCCCTTCTCTCCAAGGGAGAGGCGTTCTGGGGGGTGGTTGCAAAAGCAGAAGGCTGAAGGCCCTGGCCTCTCCCCTTCGGCCCACCCACGGGCTGCCTGCTTGCCTGCCTGGCCGGTGGGGAGCTTCCGGAAACACAGTCCCAGCTGTCCCGCCCTGCGTGAAGCCCGCCAGGAACTGCCCCTGGGAGCATGGTGGCCCTTCCAGCTCAGCCTTCACGCTCTCCCAGCGCTTTTCAAGTTGTAGGCTGTGACCTATCGGTGTGAAATTGGTTTAGTTGGGAGCAGGGACAGCATTTGGAAATGGAGGGAAGCGGATGGAATGGAAAAGAAGCCGATGCCCCACTTGCCACGCGATCAGCCCTAAGTCTTAACAACTTCGGTCTGAGTTACGCGATGGCGCGTGCGCCCGCCATTGTCGTGCCTTCTGGTCCGCTCTGGCTGTGCGTTAGAAGCCATGGGGGTGTCTTGAAACAAGTCTCACTGCCCGGGGCCATATTCCAGACCAGAGTCCCTGGTGTAGAACAAGGAGGGGGTCTTCCCAGAAGCTGCTGATGCACCGAATTGCTTAAGAAACACTGAACCAGACCCATGGTTCACCCGCTGCTGGTGACTCTCCCACAGGGGCCCCAGCTGTCGGGCCAGCGGTCCTCCGAGTTTAATGAGCGTGAAAAACACTGGTTGCCCAGGGGTGGTCCCTGCCAGCGCCGCCAACACCGCAGGAGAACAGACCTGTGAGCAGATTCCAGGCCCCGCCCCAAATCGGCTGACTCGGGACACTGGCGTGGGACCCCGCGATTCCTGCTATCCCGAGCCCGTCAGCGGATGGGTAAGCACCTTCCAGCGTGAGAGCCGCTGACCGGACCTTGACCATCAGGCCCCTCTGTGTGAAGGTCACCTGTGTCTTCCAACCACAGCTTCTGGTTCTGGAAAGAAGGTTTCCAGGGGGCGTACTAGTCAGCCACGGGCGGCCACAGCAAAAGGACCGCAGATCGGGGTGGCGGGGGTGCCCAACCATAGGAATTTATTGTCTCGTTGTTCTGGAAGCTTCCAGTCTGAGGTGAATGCCTTCAGTGTCCCTCCTGCAGCCTCATCAGCCTTGTGTCTTAAATGGTTGGGTTCGCCCAAGGCCCCCCAGCCCCTTGGCTTGCAGACGGGATGGCCGCCTTCTCCCTGCGTGCTCTCGTGGTCTCCGCTCTGTGTACGTCTGTGTCTTCATCTCCACCTCTTTGAAGGGCACCAGCTCCCCTTGATGACTTCGTGTTGACCTGACCGCCTCTGTCAAGACTGTAGTCTCCTTCTTTCCAGTGAGGGAACATTCTGGAACATAAGCCCTCTGGACGCTCCGATTCCTTCCCTCACTCCCACAAGCAGACCCTCCGGTTCTGATTCTTGCCTGGGCTTGAGGAGCTCTGGGTCCTCTTGAAACAATATTTGAGACGCCCTATAAGGACCCAATATCCCTTACCTTCTGTGACTTCTTTCTCCGGAGGATCTGTCCAAGTCACAGTGTGCCACCGGATGGGCTGAGTATCCAGGAGGCCAGTAGGATTGTTTCCATTCACTTTTTCTTCTTCTTCTTCTTCATTTTTTAAATTTCATTTATTTATTTGACAGAGATCACAAGCAGGCAGAGAGGCAGGCAGAGAGAAGGGGGGGAAGCAGGCTCTCCACTGAGCAGAGAGCCCGATGCAGGGCTCGGTCCCAGGACCCTGAGACCATGACCTGAGCTGAAGGCAGAGGCTTAACCCACTGAGCCACCCAGGCGCCCTCCATTCACTTCTTTAAAAATCCTTTTTTTGGGGACACCTGTGGGGGCTCAGTGGATTCAACATCTGCCAGCCCAGACTGGTGAGACCTCTGGCCACCCAGAACCATGTGTGGGAGGGCTCGTGACAAAGGAAAAAGGCATCTGAGCGCGATTAGGGGAGGCCCAGCAGGAGGAGGTCAGGCAGAAGTGGTGCCAGTCTAGGAAGGCTTCCTGGAGGAGGTGAGCCATGGCTTGGGAGTCTAGCCTATACTGAGCTCCTGCACAACTATCAGGAACCCTGGTGGGAGTTCCGTGCCCTAACTGGCTTAATCTCCAGATAAATGGAGGAGGTGCTGTAATTCCCTAGTATTAATCATATATATATATATATATAAGATATATATATATATGTATGTATATATATCTTCTCCAGGGGCTGCTTTCATGGATAAAACCAACCAGTCCGGAGCCCACACCTCAACTACCAGCTTTAGGGGGCTCTTCCGCTTCAGGCCCTTATTCACCTGCCCTAATCACCCCTTGGCCAGGCATCAGACTGTTAGGGACACTCTCTACACCCAAAAGCCCACTGAAGTTATTCAAAGTAGCCAATCTTAGGCCTGCTGATCTAGCCTCACCTGCTCCTTTCCAGGGCAACCACAGCAAAGCCTCTGGCCCCCGTTCGTTCCCCACTGCCTGCTGGCCAGCCCCGCTGGCTCCCTGTAAGGCATGCCCCTTTCTCCTGGGATCGGGGGAGACCTACCTTTTCAATGGCGATCATCTCCCGATCTGTGGGCCTCACCATACCTGACCTATATTTTGGAACACCCTCCTCCCACGTTCGAAAGGGCAAACGGAGGCCCAGAGAGGTTAAGCGAGTTGCCCAGGGTCCCGCAGACGGGATTTGAACCTCGTTCCAAGCTCAGCATCTCTCCACAGCCCCTGTCCTCAGACAGAGCGAGGCCTGGGAGGGAGGGGGAGGAAGCGTGGGGTTGGAGAGGAGCCAGTGCACCTGTCCTGGAGTCGGCCCTTTGCACTGGGGTCGCTCCCACCCCCTGCCCAGTCTGCGCTTTCTCCAGGCTGGCCCATTGCATCCCATCTCTGGATTCTTGAGGGAGGTGGGGAGAGGGGGGGGGTCGAACAGCTCCTTGGGGAAGAGGGGGCTGACCTGCCTTAAAGCCTGGCCCCACTCCCTCTGGATGTCTAGAATTTCTTGTCACAGCCAGGAACTCCTTGGGGGATGGGGCTATGTCCCGACTCCGCTGTGTCCCCAGGACCCATTGTGACCCGAACGAGAACACATACTTAGAGCAGGAGGGTAAGTAAACGGATGATGTCTCCTGCTGTCTGTCTCTTTCTGTCTCTCAGTCTGTGTCTCTCCGTGTGTGTCTCTGTTTCTCCTGCCAGTCTCTGCATGTTACTGCCTGTGTCTTTCTCTGCCTCTGGGGACATCACCTGTGCAGGGCCCAAGACTTTAAAGTCCCCAGGTTTGCATTAAGTAGTGTATTCTGTGCAGAGAGCCCGAGTGGGGCTCGACTCTAGGACCCCGGGATTATGACCGGAGCTGAAGCAGACGCTCAACCAACAGAGACACCCAGGTGCCCCTCCACAAGAGAATTTCCAAGTGAGAACAGCACACGAGAAGTACACAAAGCTTAAGGGGGCAACTTGATGGGTTTTCACCTGTCTACATACTAGACCAACAACCCCCTCATCCACATCTAGAACTTTTCCAGCCCAGCGGGGACTCTGTGCCCCTTCCAGACGGTACCCGCTGGAGAACACCGCTCAGCTAATGTCTGTCACCACAGACTAGCTTTGCCTGTTCTGGGACTTGGCAGTGGGTTGAGTCGTGTCCCCCAAAAGATATGTTCATGTCCTAATCCCTGGTGCCTGTGAATGCAACCTTATTTGGAAATATAGCCTTTGCAGATATAATCTAGATGAGGTCATACTGGATTAGTGTGGTGGTGTCTTCAGAAGAAGGCCATCTGAAGACAGAGGGACATAGAGACACAGGGAGGAGATGGCCACGTGAAGATGTGGGGACGGGCGGACACACAGGGAGGAGCACAGGCGTGAAGACAGAGGCAGAGATCAGAGTGGATCATCCACGAGCCAAGGAACAGCAAGGATGGCCAGCGACCCTCAGAAGCTAGGGAGAGGCGAGCAAGCGTTCTTCCCTGGAGCCTTCAGGAGGGTTGCAAGCCTTCTACCACCTTGATCTTGGCCTTCTGGCTCCAGCACTGTGAGAGAATGCACTTCTGTTGGAAGACTCCCCATTGGTGGCCATTTGTTATAACAACCCCAGGAAACTCATACAAACTTCAAACGAATGGAATGCCACGGCCTGTGCTTTGATGTCTGGTTTCCTTTGCTCATATGATGTCTGTCAGATTTACCCGTTTTGCTCTGTGTAGACATAGTGCATTCTTTTTCATTGCTGGTAGTGTTTCATCTTGTGAATATACCACAATTTATTTACCCGTTCTAATGTTAATGAACACTTGGGTTGTTTCTTTTCTTTTTCTTTTTCCTTTTTTTTTTTTTTTTGGTATTATGAATAATGTTGCTAAAGCTATTCCTGTATTTTGTGGGTGTATGTCCTCATTTCTCATGGGTCTAGAGCTAGGAGTGTAATTGCTGAGTTTCATGGTAATTATATGGGTAATTTTTTAGAACTTCCAGAAAGCCAAACAGTGGTTGTGCGGGGGAGTCTGGCTAACTCAGTCGGAGGAGCATGTGACTCTTGATCTTAGGGTTGTGAGTTTGAGCCTCATATAAGGTATAAAGATTACTTAAAAATAAAATCTAAAAAAAAAAAAAAACCTAAAAAAAGGGAAGAAAAAGTGGTTGTACCTTTTTGTATTCCCACCAGCAGTGTCTGAGTTCCAATGGGCCTTTATCCTGGCAACACTTAGAATTGTCGAGTCTTTACATTTTAGCCATTTTGTTGGGTATATAAGGCTATCTCTTTGTGATCTTAGCTTTCACTTCCCTGATGAGTAACGATGGTGAATGCTTTCTCATTTGCCTTTTGGACATTTGTGCGTCCTTTTTTCTGAAGTGCCTGTTCGAGTCTTGTCCATTTTTGAAAATTGGGTTTTTTACTATTTTCCTATTGAGTTTTAGATGTTCTTTATATATGCTGATACGAGTCCATGGTTGGTTATATGTATTTGAAAGACCTTCTCCCACTCTGTGGCTTGCCTTTCTTTTAATGTGGTCTTTTGGTGAACAGAAGTTCTTAAATTTTGGTGAAATCAAATTTATCAACCCTTTCTCTAGTGGTTAGTGCTTTTTTCTATCCTGTTTAGGAAATCTTTGCCTACCTGAAGGTCATGAAGCTATTCTCCTAGGTTGTCTTTTAGAAGCTTTATAGTTTTACCTTTAACTTTTAATGCTACCCAAGAGCATTTTAAATCTCAGAGAACCAAGGTTTCAGCCTGCCCATTCACCCCCTCCCCAAGCTTGGTGGCCCAGGCATCTGGGAAAACTCCTTCCCTCCTGGGTCACCAGATGCCCTGCCTCTTTCCCTGGCCCTAGCTCTTCCTCCAGGTCCTGGAATTAATAAAAACTCTGAGCTGCCTGTGGTTTTTGGAATGAGAGCTTGTTCCAACTTCTGTCAGGATTCAGGCAGCAAGTGGGGTCCCCCATCCCCTCTCCATATGTACTGCTTTTCCCATTGGGTGTGGGACAAGCTTATCCATTTACACAGTTCCGGGGGTCCCCAGATGGAATCTCCAGGGAACCTTCTTACTAGATCTTTCCCCACTCCTCTCTAAGATCTAGATCTTTCCTCACTCCTCTGTAAACCCACCCCACCATCTGGAAACTTCCAGGTCACTTCTCTTCCCTTGTCCATAAATTCAAAGCTAGAGGAGCTTGTGTCTCCCCCCTGCCCCCAGAATGGCAAATAGGTTCCATCAGCAATCATGACAACTGCCTGGTGGCGGTGGCCTGAAAATTAAGAAGGATCCTGGTTTAGCTAATGGGAACCATCCAGTTGCTTGGAAACATCCGCCCGGAAGGAAGCACTGGGGGTGGGGGTGGGGGGTCGTGCCTTGAATGTCTCTGATCTAGTCTGAGTCCCCATGAGGATGAATCCAAAGTAGAGTTTCAAGGATGCCTTCGAGGGCATTCAGCGGTTAATTTGGAGGTCCAGGTTGGAAGCGCTGGCCCGATCCGCTCAACAGAGGGGCCCTGATTCTTCCATCAGCAAATAGTGATAGAACACATGCTGTGTTCCAGACCCCACACTGGGCATGGAGAGCATGATGGCCTGCCTACCCTGGGGTGGGCTGAGTTCCCTACGTTTTTCTCGACGCCAGTATTCAGTACCGAGAACAAGCCCGTCGGGGACTTTGCGTGATGGCCGTGTGCTTACCTCCTCCTCCTCCAGCCCCGGTCCTTGGGGTGGGATCACAGCACAACTTCTCAAGAATGGAACTTGGCAGCTAACTGGGGTTCCCCCCCCTGTTGAACTATGTCTCTGCAGGTGACTTTCAGGAAGTAGATCTGCAAGCAAGACCTATGAGCTCACACCTATGAGCCAAAGGGTGTGAAAACCCTTTAAACAGACCAGGGGGGCTCTGGGGTGTCTAGAAGAGCCCTTGGGGACTACTTGAGCACTGTTCCATGGCAAGCCTGCTGGTCCTGCCCTGTTGTCCTGCCTTTCTCACCCTGAGCGGGCCCCAGGATTTTCCACCCTTCTCCAGCTGTGACACACACACACACACACACACACACACACACACACACACACACAGGGGGATGCGAACATAGACAGGCACAAATATCCTCTCTCTTTTCCCCACTCATAGAGTAGTCAATTCTCTTCCTCACTCACAGGGTAGTCAATAGCCAAGGTTCTGGGCTTGAGGGTTTCAGGTTCAAGTCCCCACTGTCCCACTTCGAGCTGTTTGCCCCTGCGTGAGCCGCCCACCCCGAGCCTCAGGCTCCCCACCCATCAGAGGGGCCTGGGGTGAGGAGCCAGGGGCCACGCTTGCTCTGTAGCCACCCCCCCTCCCCGCGGATCACTGGCTCAGGGCTAGTATAAGAAGCCGGGGTCTCTGGGTTTCCTCTGGAGCTTCATCTCAGTGCCCCCTGCCCAGAGCTCGGCACGGAGCCGGGAACATAGCGGAGACAAGGCCTGTCACGGGAGGGAAGGCGGGAGGAGGGCCCGGATTTCACTCTCAATCTTCTGGTGGTTTTCCCTCTGGGAAAGCCTTAATTTGTTTCAGAGGCATAAAGGGGCACAAAATTCTGCTGTTTCTGGACCAGCTAAGCTGGGAGAAAGCCACGGTGGCCTCCGTTGGACCAGAGGGGCCCCAGGAGGCGAGCCCCAACCTGCTGTGGGGCCGCTGACCGGAGCCCGGCTCGGTCTCCGCTGCCCTCCTGGGCCCCATGTTCTGTGTTTCCATCATGTCCACGGCCCCGGCTGGGCCCCGGCCAAGCCCTCACTCGCTGGTGAGGGCCAAGCCAGGGCCGTGCCAGGCTCAGTGGAGGCCCTTGGCCAAGAACAGCAGAGCCGTCCTCAGGAAAGCTGGGGATTAAGCCGCAGGCCAGCGGGGACTCAGGTATCCGCCTCCCGCCCCAGCCTGGAGATCAGGGGCGCCGCGACCTCCCAGCTGCCCAGGGCTGTGATGTGAGGGGACGGGTGCGAGCCACCCACCCGGGGATGTGGGGACACAGCACTGCTTGGGCCAGCTTGCTCGAGGACCATCTTCGGGAAGAAGCCATGGCCATGTGCTTCCTGCCTGCGGGCTCCAACAGTCCTAGGTCCCAGGGCCTGGAGCGCTCTCTCCCCCAGCCCAGGGCCAGACTGGACCCTGGGTGACAGCTGCCTAGCTCCTCTCCCTGCTGCCGGCTGAGCCCTGCCCCAGACTAAGTATCTCAGCTCCTCTGAGTTTCCTGGGGTGGGGGCCACCCGAAGTATTGGGGAGGAGGTTATGGATGGCTCTGGGCAGAGAGTCCCTTTTGTGGGGCCACCTCTGTGCCTAGCCTGGGTAATACAGGACGGACAGCCTGGCCATGCTACGGACCCTGAGGTGAGGGGCGGATTCCAGCAGCTGCCGTGGGCCTCCGAGGTGCCCACCTTGCTCAGGCCTGAGTCTAAGGATTCGGGCTTTCCTCCTGGCCCGGGCTCCTGTGCCTGCCTCTCCCTCCCAGTTACTGTGCGTTTCTCCCTTTCCTGTCCTGCCCAGATGCAATCCACCCTTCAGAACTTACTGCCTCTGGGAAAGGCCCTTGGGCTTGACCTTGGGCTGGGTTGACGTCTTCTTCCTGCCCACCCTCCAGGGCCCTAGTGGTGTGACATCGATGCCCTGGACGGCCACCGTCTGCAGACCCCTGTGTCTCCCTTAGACAGGAGCCCCTTCGAGGCCAGCCCTCCCGTCCCCACTCCCCAGCCCCTCTCTCTTGACCTTCGTGCTCTCATTGCCCTCTGGGCTGTGCCTGTCCCTGGCCGGGCCCCACCAGAGCAGGTGGCCGCCCGACCTGGCCTGGTCCTCTGTCTGGGCCTCCTCTCGGCCCCTCCCTGTAGGCTCAGGCCGGGGCGGGGGGATGTCTGCATGGACGCTGACTCAGATGTTATTTTGGGCTCCCCTTGGGCCCGGCAAGCTCTGGGGCCTCAGGCCTGTTTAGACGGCTGGGCCGGATGTGACCAACTCCAGGCACTCGGTTCTGCGCTGGGCTGGGGGAGAGGCAGGCCAAGGCAAATGCTGGCGGGGCCGGGGGCAGGCAGGAAGGCCGGGCCTGGCAGCTCAAGGGCTCCAAAGGCTCACGGAGGCCCTGCTCACCTCCAGCTTTGTTCTTAGCTCTGGGGGTCCCAGCCGAGGCCCTGGGCTGGGGGACAGGTGCGCTAGGTCTTCAGAGGTCCTCGTCTCGCAGATTCATGGTCTCGAAATCCCCCAAACTGGGATGCCAGTCAGAGGGGCGAGGCCTCCGAAGGCATAGCCTTGATGACCCTCACACAGACATACGCCTGTGCCCCCGTGGGGCACAGGGGCGGGGGGCCCATCGCAACCCGGGTGTCCGACGGGGCCCCTCCCCGCTGCTTCACTTGAGAGTTGTCATCTCAGAAGCCGCCTGGACGAAAGCCGAGAGCCGAGAGGCAGGTGTCCTGCGGGCCCCGGGCGAGCACCTTCCCCCAGCGGGCCTCAGCTGTTCTGCTGGTGGAAAGAGGGGTTTGGTTTCACTACATTTTGGACGCTGACACCCGGCTAAGCCGTGGGCCAGGACAACCCCAGGTCTGCTGTTCTGATGTGGCCTTCCAGACAGGGCGGCTGGTGCCTCTTTCCCTGAAGTCATCGATGGGTCCTCAGCCCCGGCCGCGGGCCCTAGCCCAGAAACGTCTACGCAAACATGAAAATCCTCAAGCTCTGTCCACCACGTCCAAATTGAAAGCAGAAGTTGAAGCTCTGTTGTTAACTCCCGCGAAGCAGGTGACCAGCCTGGCGGTGCGGTCGTGGGTCCCCAGGTGGCCCTCAGGGCTGCCCCCTCTGGGGACTCCGTGGCCCGCACGTTCAAGACTGGGGGCTCAGGGTAGGCCAACCTCGTGCCTGGGCCCAGGGACAAAAAACCCTGCTGCCTTGGCGGGAGGCCTTGCAGAGGGAGGGTCGGCTGCTGCCCTTCTGCTGGGTCACTGACTCCCCAGCTGCTCTGGGGGACCAGGGAAGCACACCGCCCCCCCCCCCCCCAGAATGTTCCAGAACCACTGGAGGGCCAGACCTGGGTTCCCCACAGGAGAGAGGAAGAATGCAGACAGCACTCCCCCCAGCCCCCACCTCTATCGGTCACCTGCAGCCCCCGGCCAGGGACCAAGGTGAGAGGAGAGAGGGTTGAAGGGGAAGCAGCAGCTGGGGAGCGGACAGAGGGGGCATCCCAGGCCCCGTAGCTAGCTTCTGGGCTCAAAGCAGGAGGAAGGAGGAAGCTCTTGCAAGCAAGGAGTCGGCAGGAACACAGGCTGTGACCCCGCCATGCGGTGTGGGCGTGGGGATACCGGGGGGCCCTTCCTATGCTGTTGGTATGAGCTGTCCAGGTCAAGACCCAACGTTCCTAACTCTAGACGCTTTGGTGTTGGAAGGCCCCCAGGGAGCCCATTGTGTGGAGGGTAAAACTGAGGCTCTCAGAAGTGCACGGCTTGCCCAGAGTCAATGTGCGTGCCTAGTAGGGAAACTGGTCTCCCAGACTCAAAGGCAGTGCTTGGCCAAGCCGCTCCTAGGTGTGGGAAGGTGCAAAATGCCCCCTCCTGGAGCCTGATCCCAACCCCAGAGATATTCCCACCAGGCCTCCGGGCAGGTGATGGAGAAGGGTGACCTTCCAGGGCCTGGGGCCCCTTTGGACTGAGGACACGGCTGGCCCAGGCGGCCCAGCGTTCCGGCAGCCGCCCAAGTATGTGGACGGCAGTGTGGACAGCATTCCCGCCACGTTCCCAGAGCACACACCAAGGAAAACAAGGAATGTTTCTTGGATGACACAGTCTCCGTCCAAAATCATGCATTCCTGTGGGAGGGCAGTGAGGAGGGGTCGTGGCTGTCTGCAGGGGCAGCGGCGGGGGTGGGGGCTGCCTCGGCACAGTGCAGTCCTGTCTGCAGACATGGGTCCCCTGGTTGTGCCCACGGCCAAGGAAATCTGGGTTGGATGTGCTGGCGGGCGGCCGTGCCATTGGCACACGCGTGCAGCGGCTGTGCGTGCCGTCGGCAGACACCGGTCTCGTGCGTACGGCTGACGGGCTGCTTCTCTCCCCCCCCTCCAAGGGCGCACAGCTGGTACCCCTCCCTGCCCCTTGTGGACACCTGGTATACCCCTGCCTGTGTGTACCTTCAGCTCTGAGCAGGTGACAGGTGCGGCCCTTGACCTTGCCCACAGTGACTTTCCCTTGTTCCTGTGTCCTGCCCAGGCCCCCAGTGGTAGGTCCCGTGCCCTATATGAGGGCCGGGCATGTGTCCTCCAATCTGTTCTGGACACAGAGCCATTTAAGGGAGTCAACCAGCTTGGGCTCGACCACTGTTGGAGTTGGGCTTGGATATTATGCACCCCCGCCCCCGCCTCTAGCCTCAGGCTCCCCCTGTCTCAGCGGTCCCTGGGGTTCCCTTCACATGACCACTGTGTGCAGGGTGGAGGCCGATGGGCCAGGGCTGGGTTGGGGGGGCTGATGGAGAGTGGGCAGGGGAGGGGCTTGTGGTGGAGGGCCCATGGCAGGTCCCAGGGCAGGGCCTCTTCACAAAAGGAGGGGGCCTCTGGCCTTGACCTTGGAGATTCTGAGCCCTGGACAGCCCAAGGTAGGAGTTGGGGAGCCAGAGAGGGCACACGGGAGGCACCTACCCTAGAGAAGACTTGTCAGTGGAGATGCACTCTGGTAAGAGTGCTGGGATGATGCTGGGGGTCTGTGGGAGCCGAAGACCACCATTCCTCTACTTTTGAGCGGCGGTGATGACTCTGTAAGAAAGGACCTTACAAGATGGGTTTTGAAGGTTGAATAGGAGTATGCCAGCAGCTGAGCATGGAGCAAGATTGTAGAGCTAAGTCATCATGGGTGCCAAGGCCCCCAAGGCATCAGGAAGTGTGGGCACCCCCCGAGAAGTGTGGAAGGTCGGGAAGGCAGAGCTTGAGAAGGGCTATGCAGGGCCACGAGGGAGGGGAGACCAGAGACTAACCTGGTCTGGGAGCAGTGAGGAAGAAGAGCCTGAAGTCAGGGAAAGTTCTGGAGCAGGTTTGCCTTGAGAGAGGATGCAGAGGTGGGCAGGGTTCGGTGATGATACAGAGTCTGAGTGTGAGGGATGGGGAAGGTCTGAGCAGTGGCGTGGAGGTGGCCGTGGGGAAGAAAGAGGGGTTCAGGCCGTCGGGTGGGGAAGGTCCTGATGCTTCCTTCCGTCCAAGATGGCTGCCCCGTCCTGCCCCGGTCTCGGCATCTCTGGCTGGTACGGGGCAACCGGGGAGCCCCCCCACTACGGTTTACATCGCTCACATACTTCTGGGCTCTTATCTACAAGGGTCTGTCGTGCAGGCCCACCTTGCCAAGTGGCCCCATCTCTGCCTGCCTCGTAAATCAGGCCTGTCTCTCCGACGCCTCCCTGCTCCCACCACACCCTCCTGGTGCTACCTGCCCCGCCCTGAGTTCCACCCAGCCGGGGAAACAGAGAGGGGCCCGGAGGCGAGCGGCCCTACGCAGGAGCTCTGGCTTTGCAGGGAGGGTGTCCTGGGTGACCTGGTTTTCAGGAAGCATCCCCAGAGATCACCAAAGACTGGTCCCATGGCCGCCCTGTTTCCCGGCTTCCAGAGGGTGCGGTGGTCAAGCCTGTCGCTTCCTGCAGGGGGCCTGACCTAGGGTGGGGTCCTACTTGCCCCTTTCAGGAGGCTGGAACCCAGCCCTCTTAGAAACTCACAGGACTGTGTCTAGACTCCACGTGAAGTAGAGCCAGGTTTACCGCTCTTCGAGGCCTCACGTCCCTTCCGTAAACTGGGTACATTCGCGCATGAATTCAACAAACACCGACTGTGTGCCGGGCCCCAGGTATGGAGATGAACCAAGCAGAGCCTGAGTCCGAGTCCAGCAAGCAGACTCTTGTCATGGAGGAATGGGGATCCTCCAGGGTGAGCAGGGGGCTGTGGGAGCCCCGAGGAGGCACTGACCCTGCCTGGGCAGTCCGAGAAGGCTTCCTGGGGGAGAGGACCTTCTAGCCCTGATTTCAAGGACAAAGAGAAGTTTGCTAGTTCAAAGGGAGAGAGGGGGCATTGCCATCGGGATCACCACAGTTCAGAAAGCAGAGAAGCAAGACATAGCAGGCTAGGCTCGGTTTGGGGTGGTGACCTTGAGAGCAGGGGGGACCGGGTCCTGCCAGGCATGGACTGCCAGATGGAGGAGTTCGACCGTCTCCACCGAGGTCAGTGGGGAGCCATGGAAGGGTCATAGCAGGGGAGGGGGCTGCGGCACGATCAGATTTGCATCCTGAATTGACCCTCGGATCGTTGCCCGCTATGTGCAGAACGTCACACCAGCGATACTGAGAAGGGGGCTGGAGGGTCCAGGAGGGGTCTGGAAAGAGGGTCCAGATGGTTTCACCAAGGAGATGTCAGTTGATCTGGGCCTTGAAGGAGAAGCAGGACATCTGCACGGGGTATCTGGCCCACCTCTGTGTCGCCACACGGGCTCAGGGCTTGAGAAGGGAGTGGGCAGAGGAAGAGGTGTCCCTTCTTGGAAAGCGGGATGGTTTGGGTCTCCTGCCATGCCCGGCGGTCCCCACACACACCAGCTCGGCTGGCCCAAGGCCTGAAGGGCCGCCTCCGACAGGACTGTGGCTTAGAAGGCTCCTCTTGACCGGGTCCGAACTTGGTGGCTTATCCCTGGCACCTGCACCTACGTTGCTTTCCTACCGGCCGTTTCTAGAAAGGGCCAAGCACAGCTTGGGGCCCATCTCTCTGGTCTCTGTTTCCCAGTGACCCAGCATCAAAGGCGTCCGTCTGGGAGCCTGGCAGATGCTCCTGAGGCCGCCACGGTCTCTGGGAGGACCACAGCTGTAGTGGACCCGAGGCATTTGTTTTCTGAAATGATCTCCTTCTAGGTTGTTCTTCCCAGCGGTGGGCTCCGGAGGACGCGGCTGGGGTGAGGGCGGAAGGAGGTTGGGGCAGGCTGGTGCCCGCCTCAGACGAGGACGTCAAAGACCCGTGTGTGGACCGCTCCGTGCGGCAGCTTTGCCGGATCTCAGACATCAAAGCGTGCGTTCTAGAAGATTCTATTTCCATCCAGTTCAGAAACAGCCAGAGTCGTCTCTGGTGGGAGAAGTCAGAGAGAGCATCTCTGGGCTGGGAAAGCAGAAACTGGGAAGGGGGTAGCCGCAGCTTTTGAGGGGCGCGGGAGGAGCCTGGCCAAGTTCCGTAGGCTGCCGGGGCGCCCCCGACACAAACGTGAATTTTCACAAATGGAACACATTTGTTCGAAAGGAGTCGTAGTGTTTTACAATACACGTGTGTTTAAGTACGAATGTGTATGTGTGTGTCTACAGATTGTTCTGACGGGAGCAGCAGTGTGTTTGGGACAATCTGACGAATGTTTTCTCTCCCGTGCTGTCGGGTTCAGTGCTGCGGGTGGGGTGGAGAGCGTCTGGACGACACCGCCGGTGCCCCTTGCCCTGCTCAGCCTGGACAGAGACCCCCAGATGGGCGTCCCCTCCCATCGCGGCCAGCGGGTAAAAGGAGACAGACCAGGCTGTAAGCCCTTCAGGGCCCCCCTGTGCACCCCCAGACAGATAATTATTTATCAACTAGCGGACGGACTGGCAGAACACTGCCCAGCGCTGGTTGGGATGCCCAAAGGCGGGCTGAGGACAGTTGTCCCAGTTATTGGGGACCTTCTGGGAAAGAGCATTTGGCTCAGCTGGTATAGACTCAGGGACAAGGCAAGGTGGTTGGACATTTGCACATGCACGATCACAGATACACGTGGGCACACGTGCACAGCTTGGCCCCAGGCATCCAGACACACACTTGTCCTGCCGTTGAGGGACACTCGTCCCACTCTAGACTCGGGCGGCTTAGGGACAAGGGCTGGTGCCGGTGTTGGGTGGCCCGTGGTGGGTCAAAGGGTCAACCCTTGGGTCAAAGGGGTGAGGCACAGATACCCAGCGCACCCCAGGGAGACCAGTGGCCCGGGGAGAGCAGACCCATCCCAGCCGGTTCTCTCAATGGCGTCTCAGGCTGGCTGTGTCTTGGCTGGAAGGTCTGGCTGCAAAGGACCTTTGGAAAAAACCAGAGGATTCTGGGAGGAGCAGCGGGGTGGTGGGTACAGATAGATTCCCACACTGGAGATCTCAAGTGAGGACCATTAGGATGTCACACGTGTCCCCGTCCCCTAGCCCCTGCCCCCTCCTGGCGACCTGAGCCTTTCACGTCCCCCAGGCCTGGTGGCTGGCCGGCGTCCTTCAAGGGGTCTGCATCGCCTGGGTGGCGGCGGCTTTGCCAGCGACCCCTGACCTCTCCCTGACCCCTCCACGACCCCTCCACTGTCTCTGGCTTCCCACCCTCTTTGCATCTCAGCCCTGACCTCACGTCTGCAGGGCTGCGGGCGGGGGCGAGATAAGGCGGGTGTCGCACGCTGCTCCCTCCTGGGGACCGACGGGAAGGGCGGGCCGGGCTGCCAGCCTCGAGAGCGCCCATGACTCACCAGGTGGGCAGGGCCGAGGCTGGCATCCGGGAGGAAATGCCACTTCCTCTGGATAAGGCCGCAGGCCCTCCAGATTTGCCTGACGGTGTATGCATGTGGGGTTTGGTTTCAAGAAGTCCTTCCACTCCTGCGCGACCAAGATATTCTCCAACAGTTTATTCTAGCAAATCAGAGTCTTGCTTTTCATATTTTGGTCTGGCTTGACTCCCTTTGGAGACATCTTTTTGGGAGACAGTAGGCAGGGATCCAGTGGTATTTTTTCTCCATCGAGCGAGCTCATTCCTTCAGTCCCGCTAACCGCTCCAACCTTTCTCCGTGGACCCGTGGTGTGGCGTTTGACTCTCTTTGAACTTGCTGATCTGCTCTGCCGCCCATCTGGATGTTCTTGAGCCCAGACCCCATTGCTTTCCTGCCTTCCCACGGCGTCGTGGTCTGTGTTCCCAGCAGGCCGGGCAAGGCGTCCCCTCTTGGTTCTATTTTTCGAAGTCGGCTATATTTTTCCATATATTGTAGAGTAAGCTCATCAAGTGCCTCAAAAATATCCAGCTGGAATTCAGGACCTTGGTTCAGCGAAGGACAGATGAGAGCAGGAGGAGATCTGTGCCTTTTTTTTTTTTTTTTTAAAGATTTTATTTATTTATTTGACAGAGATCACAGTAGGCAGAGAGGCAGGCAGAGAGAGAGAGAGAGGAAAGCAGGCTCCCCGCCAAGCAGAGAGCCCGACTCAGGACTCGATCTCAGGACCCTGAGATCATGACCTGAGCCGAAGGCAGCGGCATAACCCACTGAGCCACCCAGGCGCCCAGATCTGTGCCTCTTAAGCAACAAGGGACTGCGGTCCTAGTATATACATGGATGTCCACAGAGCGAGGAGAGAAAGACGGCACCTCCTATAGAAAAATGGGCTAAGGGTATGAACTGGCAATTTGCAGAAGAGGAAATGGAAACAACCAGAGTACAGAAGGAGTGACTCAAACTCACTTAAAATCAGAGAAATGCAAATTAAAAAACGATAATAAGATACTGCTGATCCCCCATCAGGCCACCTGGCTGTGCCGAGGTAGGAACTGGCCAGTGCAGGCAGGATGTGGGCAGGAACACCTCTCCAGGTAGGTGTCCATCTCTGGGGCGTGGGTGCAAAGCGTGGCCACACCCACCCTGGGGTGCCACGTGATGGTCACATGCAAAGCCACAAGCTCGGTGGAGGATAAGACTAGGTTGTCGGAACCTAAAACCAGAGCATGGCTGGAAAAAAATAAGAAAGAAACAGGTAGCCCCTAGCCCAATTCCACTCCCATAAATAAGCAGGGCTGAAAGGAACAGGTCCGTGAAGCCCCTGGGGCACAGGGAAGATGGTTACTAGAAGGGTGACGACGTTGAGTGCTGACTTACCACGGTGACCGTTCCGTAACGCATGCACCAATGATGGCATTGTACACCTGAACTAATGCAATATCCTTTTTGCCTATTATTCTTCAATTGAAAAAAATCAATCCATCGATCAATCCATCCATCCTCTGTGCTTGAAGGCCAAAAAAAGATTTTAAAATAGCACAGACACTGGAGCTTTGGACTCCCTCTGCTCCAGTCACCCAGGGATCAGAGGCTCTGGCAAGACCCTGGGCCCCCAAGGAGCATCTCCCATCCCGTCTTGACTCATGGCACACAGGGTGAAGTGGTAATTAATTGGGCCTGGGAAGGGGACGGTGGGGAGGAAGCAGGCAGGGTCAGGTGGGGACTGAAAGATTGACCCCTTGCGGGAAGCACAGGGTGGGGACCTGCGGGCTGTGTTAGTGGACACTCTCTGCTGGTCCCTGGACTGGGCAGAGCAGGGCTTCGTTTTCTGAGCAAGAAACCGAGACACAAGGTTTGCCAGAAGCCTTTTTGTTTTTCTGGATTTGAGAATTTATTTATATGAAAAGTCTTACCAAGGTATAAACATTCTGGGCCTTTGCACATGCTGTGGACTTAGCTGGAATGTTCCCTCCAGGCTCCCCTCCCACTGGGTGTCTGTCTGATGAACTCCAGCCACCCCTGGGGGCACCTCCTTCAGGAACTTTCTCTGACCCATGTCCTTCCCTGTATCCTGGGGCGCTCCGTCCCTCTTGGGGGGACCCACAGCCCCTCAAGTGATGGTCATCATCTGTCTCCATGTCGGTGCTCCCCACTCGGAGGTGCTTCTCGGGGCAGGAGGCTGCCTTGTTTTACTTTCCCAGGTGCCCGACACTCCGTGGGGCTAGAAGCGTCAGAAGCGCGGATAACCGGCGGACGTTCTGTTGCACCTGCCCGGGTTCACGATCAAGGTGGAGGCTGTCATCCCAGCACCAGGTCACTGGGGTTTGACTCAAGGTGGTCTCCAGGCCCCTGCTCTCCTCCTGGGGAGGCTGGGATAAGCTTATTCTCCCCTGCCAGAGACTCAATGCTCTAGGCTTGTGACAGGAAGCCCTGGCCCCTGGGCTGCGGGGCATTCACTGTGCCTCGGTCATCAAGACCCCCGCCTCCAGAAGGCGGATGGGACACTGCGCAAATCAGGCTTCCATGTTGGGGGGGGGGTGCTTTGCGAAGGGCCCAGGGCTCCTCTGTCCATTTCAGCTGTCTTTGGTTAGCTAGAAGTTTGGGGCACCATGGGTAGCCTGCTCACCACCCTCCCGAAGCCACAAGGGGGCTGCTGTGGCCGGGTCTAGCAACAGGACCCCTTTCAGACCCTCCACGGACCCTTGGGGAGCACTCCCCCCCACCCCCGGGTAGCTTCAGAAGTTTGTTTCCAAGAAGGTTCGCTCTTTCCAGACAAGGGGCCTTGTCCGGGCCAGTCTGGGGGACTTTTGTTTAAGCCCCTGGTTTGGGAACATGAGGGAGAGAAGGGATTTTTTTTTTTTTTTTCAATGCATGTACTTTGGTTTTCTGTGCAACCAGCTCTCAAAGTCCTTGCTCCCCTCCTCGCTTGGCAGGGCTGCCCGCCTCGTGCTGTTGACCTTGGCTGTGGGTTTGCGGGGGCTGGAGCTCTCACACCATAAATCCCCGTCTTCTAGGAATCCAGCCTGGGAAAGAAAGGAAACACGGAGGAGAATATTTGATTAACATTTTTCCAACGTGACCACATCACAGAGACGTGTGGCCGGAATTCTCACCCTGGACTGGGCGGGGCACGACTCGGCTCGTGCCCAGCTGTGGGGAGGGTGGGTTGGGCTGGGGGGCCCGTCTGGCCCAGAGGAAGTGCGGGGTCTGAGCTGGGCTTGTCCTTAAGGGTGGAGGGCTCTTGGATGGGAGCCGGGCCAGGTCAGACACCTGGATCTGAGCACCTAGGAGAGCTCCCCTTTGACCTCAGCTGTTCTCAGCCTGAACTCTGAGCTCCGGGTGCGAGGTTCTGACCTTGTTTTAACCATCAGCTCTCCACTCTGGACAGAGCCCTCTCTGTCCCCAGACTGAATCTTGATCCTAACTCCAGACTTAGACCTGGCCCAGTGACCTCTGACCGGAGCCCCGGGCTGACTGGCCTTTCTTCTGTCGCTGAGCTCTCCCGCAGAAACCGTTCATGCCTCCCTGTCTGGTCCCCAGACTCAGAGCCTTCGTCCTCAGAACCAGCCTGGGACTAACTCTATGGGACTGTCATCAGCCTCACCTCTCCAAGCGTCTGGCCAGCCATCCCCTGTCCTCCTCCGACCACCAACTATCATTGGCATTTAAAAGTCTCGCCGTCAAAAGAAGGGCACCCTCCCAGAGCCCCGCTCACGCCTCTGGCCGTCTCATCTCTCGCCTCCCTGCCCCGGCCACTCTCCAGAAAGCTGTCTGCACAATTGTCTCCGCTCCTCACCTCCCTCACTCATCGGCTTCCCATTCCCACCAGGCGCCCAAGTGGTCCCCACCCAGGTCAGGGGAGACCCCACGGAGCCCAGCGGCACTGGCAACACCTTGTCCTACCAGGCTTCTAGGACCCCAACTCTTCCCTCCTTGGTCCAGAAGGACGGGGTCGTCTCTGCCTGGATGTCCACCTCTAACCCCTTGGTCTCCACTGTCCAAACCCAGATGCCTCTTCTTCCCCCCAAACTACTCCCTCTGCAGTGCTCTGGCTCAGCGACCCCTGTTGGTCAAACCCGAGTCATTTCCACACGTCCCTCTTCCTCACCGTCCCAGGCCTGGCCCCCCCGCACCCGCAGGACCTCTCGCCACATCTGGATTTCTACTCCATTGGCACCCCAGCTAACTCCACCCATGCCCGCACCTCACCCACCCCTCCCCACTCGCATTGCATCCCTTGCCCATTACCCCTGCACTCTCCCCCCCGAGCTGCCGTCTGATTTCCGTCCGATCTCCAAGGACAGCTTTCTGACGCTACCCTCATCCACGCCTGCCTCTTCTAATCCAGCCCGACCTGTTAAAAATGCCAGTCTTATCATGTCACTTGCCTACACCCACCACTAACTTTCCGCTCCCCTGCAGCGATCTCCTTGGGCTCTCTTGTTCCAACTCAGTGCCAGCCATCCCGGACCCACATGCGAGTACCTTGTGTTCCTCTCCCTGGAGTCCTCTCTGCCTCGTCCCCCTGCAGCCGGCAGCATGACTGGTTCATGTCTGCTCAACCGTCAGCTCAGTGCAGACCTCACCTCCACCAGGAAGCCTTCCCCTCCTTCCCAGGGCTGGTCTGGGGTCCCCTGCTGGGCTGCCATGGGGACCAGAGGAGCACAGGTCATGTTAGTTATCATTTCCTGGCTCTCTGACTTCAAATTTGGAAGTCCCCCCCCACCCCACCAGGAGCAGAGACCATGTCTGGGTGACGCCCCCCCAACTGGTTTTCCTGAGCCCAGGCATGTGGTGGTCCCTCCAAACCATTTTTAGAATAAATGAGTTAAAGAGAGGGACAGAGGACCCTCAGAGACCAAGAAGACAGCAAGGCTCAAGTAGGGTAATGGGAAATGGGGAAGCAGGGCTGGATGTCTGGGGAGAGAAAGAATAGGTTGGGGGGCTGTGGGGATGCCCCTTAATCAGGGGAGACATTTGCAGCACCATGACATGGAGACGGACTTTGTTTGATAAAGGGGATCTGAGACCTACAGTGGTCAGTGGCAGAGCTGAATCCTGGACCAGGACTCTGAACTTGGGATATGTTCTCAGCTCCCAGAAGGTTACAAGTCCCTTGGCTTTGACCTTCACTTCCTGGGCTCCCATCTTTACCCCTGGGAGCCCACCTGGCCCTCCGCACCTGGGAGCCCACCTGGCCCTCCACACCTGGGAGCCCACCTGGCTCTTCAGAGCCTCCTCCACCACGTGCTCACAACCCCCACTTTGGACTCTCTCGACCGGATTCTTCCATTGGACTCACATTCCCCAAACCCACTAACCTCCCCACCCCTTCCTCTTCCTACTGCCCACCTCAGTGCTGTACCTGAACCAATCCCCCCACCCAGGATCACTTACACATGGATGTAGCACGTATTGAAATGGTGGGGGTGGGCCAGGCTAATGTTAAGAAGAAGCCTTTGATCTTACACCACCACCAAAGGATCCTATTTTCATCTGGAAAAATATAAGTGAATTTTTTTTTTTAAATTTTAAGAAGTCTAAGACAGGAAGAGAAATGAAACAGAACAGGATGCTATGCATGTTGGGAATAAGAACAGCTCTTACCGTCCACTGTGTGTCGGACACTGTGCTGAGTGCCTCCCAGGCATGTGACCACAGCCCCTGGGGGCCTCTCTCCACTACCATCCCCACCTCAAATTCCTACGTGAAGGGACCGCAGCCAGAAGAGTTTCTGTCCTCTCTCTTCTCCCTTGTTTCTCCTCCTCCAGGCCTGGTCCTTTCTACTGTGCTCTGTAGTAACTTTATAGGGGAAAGTTCTGTCTGGCGGGTAGAGGGAGGACTTGGGGGGGTCCAGTGCTACCAATGAGTGGGGTCCAAGTGTATCTAAGTCAGGGATAAAGGGTAAGGATGTCCACTGAGACTTTGCTTTGGGGCCTGACCCCCCCCCCCCTTTTTAAAAGTAGGCTCCCTACCCAGC
Organism: Mustela nigripes; assembly: GCF_022355385.1. Taxonomy (NCBI): domain Eukaryota; kingdom Metazoa; phylum Chordata; class Mammalia; order Carnivora; family Mustelidae; genus Mustela; species Mustela nigripes. The sequence continues at coordinate 9,756,009 of NC_081567.1, read as the reverse complement.
ATGGAGCCCAACACAGGGCTGGAACTCACAACCCCAAGATCAAGACCCAAGCTGCAATCAAGAGTCAGATACTCAACCAACTGAGCCACCCAGGTGCCCTTGGCTTGATTTTCTAATCATTATTCTTTTTATATCTTTTTCTTGCCTTGTTGCAATGGCTAGGCTCTCTAATACAGAGGGGAGTTAAGTGGTGGCAGTGGACAGCTGTCCTCAGTAATTAGGTTAATGTTTAATCTCTGTCCGATGGATTCCTGTAGCTATCTCTTGGTTTGTTCTGAATGTGAGAGGGAGACGTTCTTTATAGAACTCCTAATACCCCATTTTACAGATGAGGAAGCGTGAGGTAGTTTGCCCAAGGTCACACATTCATTAAGTAGCAAAGCTCCTGTATATATATCCCAGTGAGTTCAACTTCAAAGACTATGGTCTTAGCTACTATGCTATAAAGCCTTCCACAAAACATGTTCTAAAAGAACAATAATTTAACAGTGTGGTACTGGAGTAAGGTCAGAAATATGCACCATTGGAACAAAATACAAAGCAGCAATTTTATATAAGAACCAATTATATATAAAAATGCAAGACTTGGTAAAGCATTTATAAACTGAATTATAAAATGAATTGGAGGGACAGCAATTTGGGGTCCGAGGAAATTAGCTAACACGTTATATATTCAACACTAAAATGATCTCCAGGCAGATGACAGAGTTAAAACTTACATAAGTAAGTAATAAAATTCTACAGTAGCTGGTAGGAAACATTGCAGTCTTTCTTACCTTCTGGAAAAGCATTTATAAATTTTTCTTAACTTCCTTCACTTTTCTTAAACTTCCCAAGTGGTTTATACGTTTCCAAGCAATAGAAGAAATCACGAGGAAAAAGAGGAATCTTCTTGGCTCAGGGATGGGCGGTGTGGAGGGAAGGGGCCGTCCCCCCGGCGTGATCACAGGGCACAGAGCTGCAGGGACTAGCGGTATAAATCATCTTTGAAGACCTAGAAATATACACCAACACGCTACTGCCAAGTTGAAGGGGTCTGGAATCCCCGGGAAGCCCTTGAATGCCCACAGAGGTCCCAATGTCAAGGCACGCTTGCACCCTTGGTTCTATACCAGAGCCCCGGTTTGCAATCATATACCCTTGGACTTCCTTCCGTAGACGTATCTTCTCTTGGCTTTGCCACCCCATTGATCTCCCACAAAAGTGCACCCTTGGGGAACTGCTTTGAGATGTCTTCATACACATAGGCCCTTGGAGACCCAATGGGAAGATGGAGCCCATCCCGGGGCGCAAGCCAGGGCTCCATCTGTCGGGGACCCTCTGGGTGGTCACCTCACTCCATAGTTGGCAGCTGTGGGCCCTGCCAGACCCCACTGACCAGTCCACTGGCCCAGAGTGGGAGACTGCTTACCCCACGACTCTGCTCCAGCTTCTTCTTCCCCACTCCCATTCCCCAAGCCTGGACTCCTCTCCAGCCCAAGCAGTATAGGGCATCTGTACCTGCTCTGAGCCCCATCCAGGAGCCCCGAAGAATGAGTGACAGGTTCCAGGCAAGGGCCCAGGGTCCTATCATGCCTCCACTTTGCACTTCCGGGGTCTGCTTACCCACCAAGCCCTGCACTGCCCCTCCCTCCCCTCCAGTTGGTCCAGCCCCAACTCCCAACATCTGCCCGGGCTTGCCTCCCTGCCCCAGAACTGGACCCCTAGAACTTGAGTTCTAGAGCTAGGGCTCTTGAGTTCTAGACTGCGGTCCCGTCTCCATGCCCGTATGACCCCCTTCTCCGGCAGGCCAGACAGACCCCCATGCCTCGGTGCCTGGCGACTCCAGATAGAACTGAGGACAGCACCTGGCAGTGCCTGGCACCTAGTAGGCCCTCAACAAATATTTCCCAAATGAGTCAATCCCTCCCAACTCCCTTGAATAGCCCAGCGTGCTCCCTGACCTATCCCCTTAGCCTGGCCCCTTCAGATGGGCTGCTTTGGGCCGGAGCCGAGAACATGCTTGACTCGACTCTGTCTGGGCCCCCCTTCTCCCCCTACTCCGTGTGTATGTGGTTTGCCTCTCCCTTCCCCGGGGACAGTGCCTCCTTCCCAATTCAGTACACCTCCCAGGCGCACAGAGCAGGGCCTCAGAAAGGTCCCCTTCCTGCTGTCTGAGGTTTCCTGCAGGCCTGGCTCCCCTGTAGTCACTCGATCCCACCTGCCAGCCCCGGTCTCCCATCCGGACCCTCAATGTGTGCACATCACCCCCGGGACTGGCTGGAGGGTTTCTGGGCTGCTCCAAGGGCTTGCCGTCCTGCAAACTCGTGCTGCCCCATGGAAAAGGGAACGGAGGGAAGTGTCAACGTGGCTCGAGATTAACAAATGGTGTTCAGGTAGGGAGGACCCAAGGCTCCCTGGGCACCTCTGAGGGTCCCCCAGCACATGACAACCTGTCCAGCATGCCCGCAAGAGGACAGAGGACTCTGGGAGCAGCCCGGTGTTGGCGAGATGGCTCTGATCGCCCATGGCACCCCCGCCCCGTGTCTGGGCTGTGTGTCCCCTCGCTGGGTTAGCACACTCCCTCCCCCAGGGACCCCTCTGACCAGGGACAAAGCTGCAAGAGAGGTTCAGGTTTTTTTCTGGGCTTCACACACACTGACTTCTCCAGGGAGTTGCCCCGAGACTGGGATTTCGCGAGCCCTCGCTCCCTCCAGCCCCCCACTGGACAAGTAGCCGGTTCTCGGGCACCCGGCCCGATGGCTGCCCGACCTGAGGTCTTCGGGGAGGGGAGAGCGTGTTTTTAAAACACACAGAAACCCCATCCTGTCTGAACCGAACATTTTCTCCCGCTTGTTCAACGCCACCATTTACATTCTTGGGCTGGTCAGCGGCCAAGACATTTATAGTGCGTTCCCTGGCTCTCCATCCGGCCTCATTGGCGTGGCTGACGGGCCCCCATCTGTCATGGTAAGTAGGTCTTTCACCGGCCCCCGACGGGCTCTCAGCCGGCCCCGACATTCCCAGGCCCGCCGGGAGGGCAGCCCCCCCCCATGCCCCCCACTCCCTCCAGTTCTCTCCGTGCCGCTCACCAGCGAGCCTGGCCACGCCAAGGGGGGCCCCAGAGCGAACGTGTGAGTCGGGCCCTTGGCACCGTCGCACCCGAGCGCGAGCGGACAGCGCGTCCCCGGCCGTTCCCAGGCCTCCCCGCTGCCTTCAAGCTCCCCATCGTCTCACCCCAACGTTGCCGTTGTCCACCCGCGGTCGGCTGACTTCACGGGCTCCCTGTCCTGCAGGATTTGAAGCCTCATTTCCAGCAGCCCCAGGGAGGACCATCTCCCACCATTCACCCCGGGGGCGACTCCAGCCACGCAAAGCCACGTGCCGCCTCCCACAAGGGAAGGTGTCCTCCAGCCCTTCGTGGGGGACGCCGCGGCCCACCCCCTCTCGCCTCGCTGACCCTCTGCTCCTCCTCCGGTGTCTGCCTTAGATGCCCCCTCCTCCATTCGGTGGGGGCCGGCTGTCCCACCGGGGCCTCCCCCTGCCCCCACCGCCACACCGTCCAGCACATTTGTTGGTGAATTGTCCTTGCTTGACCTTGAAGTCTCCGAGGGCCCAAGGCAGGGCTCCTTTGTGCTCCCCGGTGGGTGGGCAGAGAACAATCCTCAGCACCGCTGAGAAACCCGTCTATTAATTTTCCCTTGGGTGCTTAGGGCAGAACGGGTTTTGTTCCCTAGAACACCGTATTTTCAGATTTATCTCCCCCAAAGCCCCTTGTGGTCTTGGTTTTGCATCTTTGAAACTGGGATGGTTTAATTGTCAGTTTTGACCTGTCTTTTTTTTTTTTTTAAAGACTTTTTTTTTTTTAAGATTTTATTTATTTATCGGGGGGGGGAGTGAGCACAGGCAGACAGAATGGCAGGCAGAGGCAGAGTCAGAGGGAGAAGCAGGCTCCCCGCTGAGCAAGGAGCCCGATGTGGGACTTGATCCCAGGACGCTGGGATCATGACCTGAGCCGAAGGCAGCTGCTTAACCAACTGAGCCACCCAGGCGTCCCAGTTTTGACCTGTCTTAAGGGGCCATCAAACAGTGGCGGATCTTTCCACGGAGGACTTCTCAGACTGGAGGGGACTACAGGAACGACATAGATTACAGCGCGGGACGGAGAGACAGCAGACTGCTTAGGTCAGACCTCAGATCTGACCGACCTGGGCTCCGAACCCGGCCCTGCCCTACTCTGGTTGTGAGATGCCGGGGGACTGATCCTAGCTTCTGAGCCCCCGTTTCTGCAGCTGAAAAATGGGGAGCCTTGAGCGTTGAGTCGTCTTTGGATGGGGATGCGATTGCATTCGTTACGAGAGAGGACTGTTCTCGAACAGGGCGGCCCTGCTACTATTCCAGTTTCTAACTCACCCACCCGAGATCCCAGCGCTGTACGTGGTGGGGTGGGGATGGCGGTGGGCAAGGCGGGCAGGGCGCTGCTCTCACGAGTCTTAGCTGGTTGGATAGACAGAGCGTAACCACAAACTTAGAAGTCAGGGAAAATTCCTACAAAGGGGCTGTGAGGGAACGGACTTGGGGAGACCTTAGGGGGTTGGCAGAGAAAGACAGAGGAGAGATGACAAGGTCATGCCAGGTCTCAAGGGACCGCGCAGTCATGGGAGGGGTCAGTTTGGATCCAAACACAATAGGAAGGAACCCTTCCCCTGGTTCCTAGGGGGCGGCGGGCTGGAGGGGACAGACAGGAGGCTGGCAGAGTTGTCCGGGGAGAGCAGGCAGTGCCTTGGGCACACTGGTGGTGGTGGGACCAGAGGGAAGTGGATTTGGGATTTATTTTGGAGGTAGAATGGACAGGTCTTGGCAATGGGGCCATGTGGGTGGTGAGAAGCCAGAAAATGCAAGGATGCCTCCCAGTCTTCTGGCCCCGGCAACGAGGCGGACGATGGTGCCATTTCCCGAGACGGGGAAGACACGAGGCGGAGCAGGTTGGGGAGGAAATCGAGAGTTTCCTTTCAGACGCGTTCAACTTGAGCTGTGATCTGTCTTTGCCTGGCTCCTTGCTGACCGGGCTCCGTGGGCCTCGGAGCAGCAGGAAGGCCAGGAAGAGGGATGTCTTCTGCCCAGAAACAGCCCTGCCTATGTGTGGCCCCATTAGGTGTCTCAAAACGCTATAATTGCTGGAGCATCTCTCACCACCCCCCCCCGCCCTTGGCAGTGACAGAGGCTGGGGGTCCCTAGCAGCAAAGGACTCTCCATTCCGCAGCCCCGAAGGACCGAGGCCTGGTCTGTGGGCTCAGGGGCGAGGCACCCACACCTCTGTTGGGACGCCCCGTCTACTGTGAACTCCAGGATCCGGACTTGCCCCTTCTCTGCCCCCCCCCCCCCCCCGGGTCTGGCCCTCACCTGCGCGTCCCGGAGCGTCTCTGTGGAATTCTCGAGAACCACTCAGACTCGAATCCGAATTCCACCTCTTCCATCTACGTGTACCAGTCGTGAGCTGGGTGGCCGAGGGCCAGTGGTCCACCTCTGTGCAAGGGGGCAGTGACATCAGTGCCTCCCCTCAGGGACGCTCACAACCTTCACTGAAGCTTGCGAGAGCCTCAAACCATGGCTGCTGAAAAGCAAACACACACGTTTTGCTCTTTTTATTAGTAATTACCGCGGGACCCCTCACCTAAGCCCACTCGTGAAGCCCCGACTGTGACCTCCCCAAGCGGGGACCCCAGGGCGGTCCCTTCGTCTCCTGCCCTCCCTTCTGGGGCACCCCGGCACGGTTTTGATGGTGGGATTCCAGGCCATGCCAGTTAATGGGAAAGGAGGGGGCACTGAGTCAGCCCCTGTTGGCACGTGGTGGTCTCTGGGGCCTGCAGGCAGGGCTGGCCTTGTCTGGTGACTAGGGCGGGAGCTGGCAGGGGCCGCGGGAGGGGGGACAATGGGCCCTTGTCTTTGCCGAGCTTTCTGCTTCCAAGACGCTCCAGCCCCCAGACAAATATGACCTCATTCCTCCTGAAGGCTCCAGGATGAGGGCAGACAGCAGCCCAGAGTCGGACCGACCCATCCCACTTTACAGACGGGAACACCGAGTCACTGGGGAGAAGAAGGCAAGAGGCCGCAGAGGCTCTGGCCCTCGTATCAGGCCCGAATGCCTGCTCTCTCGGGTTCGGAGCCCCGCTGGGGGCCCCGAGCAGCCACGGGCTGGACAGAGAGTGGGCAAGCTTCTAGGTCAGACAGGCTGGGGTCGGATCCCAGCTGCGCCACGCCCCGCTGTGTGCCCTGGGCCACGCCATCAGCTTCTCTGGGCCTCGGTTTCCGCCTGGGAGCCTCATCCTGGCAGGGTTGGGGTGTCCTTGGACATCCCTGACTAAGGACAAAGACTCAGACCCATCTGCTTAAAGCCATAGAGCCTGCCCCCTACCCAAGGGGGTGATTTCCCAGCACAGACAGGTTTGCTTGGGGGTGGGGATTAAGACCTACTTAGCCCAAGCCCCCAGGGGAGCACACGTCCCTGCCCATGGCAGCCCCGACTTCTGATACTGGTACCCCGCAGCCCTGCCCTGGGGGGGGGTGTCTTCTCCTAGCCTGGTCTCCGTCCCTGTCTCCACCTGAGACGAGCCCCTGTCCCCCACCTCCTCTCTAAAGTGGGTTCACGGTGATCCCTGGGAATGCGCGAGCCCCGGGTGAGAGCAGGGACAGGCTGGGCACACTGGGCCGGTTTACTCATGACACCCGGCGTTCTCAAAGGTCATTTAGAGTAACCTTCTGCTCAGACAAAGAAAGGAAGGCCCAGAGACCGGCCGTTGTCGGCCGGGTCACACAGCCCGTCGGTGGCACCGGCCTCTGGGTTGGCTTCTCGGAGATGGCCCCTTCCTGTACGGTTCAGCCCGGGGGCCCAGGTGAGGGAGGCAGGCAGGCCAGCGAGGCTGGGGCTCCTCTGCAGGCGGCCCCGGGCTCTGGCCTTTCCCTTGGCCCCAATTTCCACCGCGGCTGCATTCCCAGTGAGATAAACAAGGGATCAGTGGGAGCAAAATGAATGAAGTAACGGGGCAGATATGAGCGGCCGCACCCAGCCCCCGGCCCGCCCTGCCTGCTGCCCGACAAGGAGGGCTTTGGAGGAAGCCAGGCACCCCCGGTCTCGGCCGGTGCCAGGCACCAAGGGAGCTGAGGCTGGGCCAAGCCTCGGCGGATCCCCAGGCTCAGGACACAAGCCCCTCTCAGAGCTCCTGGACCCTCCGCGGGCCCTGTCCCTGGGCCCCACCCTCCTCCCGGGCCTCCTCAGCCCCCAGCCCTCACTGAGCTGGGATTATTTCAAATCTGGAGGCTCAGCGAGCTGGGGAACGCCTCCCTCCCATGTGCAAACAGACCAAGGCCCTCGAGCTGTCTGGAGCAGCAGGGGGCTGGCCACCTTGGCTCGGCCACGTCTAAGCTTTGGCCCGAGACCCCCCCCCTCCCCATGTCGCTGGGTACGCGCTGGGCCTCTGCCACCGCGTGGTGGAGAAACTGTTTATTCCTCAGGCTTCCCCCACGCCCCGGGGCCGGGCCCCTGTCCCTGCAGCCATCCTGCCCCCTCTTGCTGGAACTCTGGGGGCATCTCCAGGACCAGATGGGAGCCTGGCGCTTGCTGACTCAGCGTGGTCTCCAACCAAGCTGGACACCAACTCGGGCACCTTCCCCTGCCGAGATGGAGACAAAGAGCCAGTGTCCGCTGGACGGGGCTCCCGCCCACTGGCTCTGGGGCCCAGCTTCCTGCTGCACAGATCCTGAGCTTTGCCGCCCTGACCAGCGACCCCCAAGACTCAGCCCCGGCCTCTCCTTGCCTCGGAGAGGGGATGTGGAGGGAAACGGGCCGAGGGCCCGCTGCCACCCTGAGCTTGGAGACTGACGCGGACGGGGCACGGGGTGATCCCCCACAAGGGCCCGCCCCCCAGGCTCACCCTGGGCTTCAGAGAACCTCTGCAGATGGCCCCTGAGCAGCCCCAGGCCCTGACCAGGCTGAGACAGGCCCATCCCTCTCTTTCCTCAGACTTCTCTACCAGCCACGCAGCTGGAGTTGCCCAGGTATAGGCCGGGACCCAGGCCACCCGAGGCAGGTGGTCCCTGGCCACATGCAGAGAGACCCTTCTTCCGGTCCCTTCTGTGCCTAGCTGCCCGCTCCCGGCTTCCAGAGTGATCTGCCCGGCCCGCCGAGTCTCACCCAGCCTCTGACTCCCTGGTCCTCAGGTCCCTACTTTCCTAGCTGACTTCCGGTCACCCTCCTCCATGCCTCTTCTGCTCTGACCACTAAGAGCCACGATGTCTGTTTGCTAACACACCTCCCCTCTTCCGCACGCGGGTGCCTCCGTCTGGAACGCTCGTTCCTCAACCTCCTTCGACGCGCGACGCCCCCATCGGGCCTCACTGCCAGCTCCAATGTCGCTCCAAGGAGACTTTCCTGATCTCCACCTTGTCTGTATTTGCCTTTTGTTCTGACAAAACTGCAGGAAACATGGGGCCAGCCAAGGACAGCTGGGGAAGAGCAGACCAGGCTCGCAACGGCCCATACATCTTAGGGGGTCCCGCAGGAGGCCCTAGCGTGTACTTAGCTCTCCTCAAAGAAGACTGAACCCCGGGCAGGGTAGAGTGACTTGCCCAGAATCACTCAGCTTGGGAGGTGGCGCTGATCCTGGAACCATACTGGTCGGACCCGTGCGATCGTTCCCCGCGCTGGTGGCCACGGTAACCAGGTTCGGAGCCTTGGATGGTGGTTGAGACACAGGCATCGGTGGAACACACTGCAAGGAGAAGCAGAAACATTCTGAGATCTGGGACTTGTCCGGAGCTGAGTCCAGGAGCCAGAGGTGGGGGGGGACCCGATGCCACCAGCCAGCCAGAGAGGCTGGAGCACAGGTGCCCGGGACACTGAGAGGCCCTGCATGTGTGGCACGTCAGGAACACACGGGGTGAGACCCATCAGCTCCCTCCACCAGGGCCCAGAGCACCCCCCTCCCACCCCCGGCTGGCACTGTGTCTGCCCCGAGGAGCCCTGGGGCTACCCCAAAAGTCACCGAGCAGGGGCCGCGTCTCAGATTTGATGCTAAACACACCTGATCTCGGCAGACGGATATGGCAGGCACCTTGAAGAGGTCAGTGCTGCTCGAGGGGGCTGCCCTAAGTCCGTGCCAGGAAGCCACTTAGCTACAGCTGTGGGCTCACGGGAGACACCTGGTCCGTCCGCGCGGGCCACGGGAAGGGCCAGCGTCTGGGCCCGGCCTCGAGGGGAGCCACCAGAAGGGGGCCGGACGTGGCCGAGGGCCCCGGCTCAGAGGCAGGAGGGCGCTAAAGTCACCATCCTACGGGAGCCACCTTGCTTGGTGGTGAGCCCCAGGTTCCCACCACCCCGGGCTGCCTTCTCTGTCCTCTGTCTCAGGACAGAGGCAGCCTGCCCCGAGCGCTAAGGTCAAGGTGCCAGGCCTCTGCCCTGGCCACGTACTAACTGTGCAGTGGCTGGGGGGCAAGCCCCCCGCTGTTGACCTCCACTTTCCTCCTCCATAAAATAGACAAAAAAAAAAAAAAAAATCACCACGTGAAGGTTGATGAGACCAGCAATGCATATGAGGTACTCGGGGGGCGGGGAAGGGAAGTTGGGGTGCTATCCCCAGGCTCTCTTCAGGCCTGGTGGCAGCTCTGCTAGCAGTCGTGTCTCTCGGCTCTTGGGTCCTGGAGTGAAGGTCCCACTGCCTGGTCCCAGCCCTCTCTGCACTCCAGTAACACCTCCCCTTCTGGGGCCCCTCCAGGCCTGGGGCGGGCGGATCACGGCTCCCCACATCTGCCATGCTGGGCCTCAGCACCCCTCCTTGGTTCCTTACCCCCATCCCCACCCCTTTCTGCACCCCTTTAACCCCTTCGGGTGCAGTCCCAACCCCTTCCAAGCCCCTCCTAATAAGCAGCGCCGTGCAGGTCCCTGGTGCCCGGCAGTTGCTTAACGAATGAGGTTTGCCCCCAACACCTCCCTCACCCTGCCCTCAGAGCTGGGAACTTGGCCCTTTAGCCCTGAGATGTCCCCCTCCCACACAAGTCGGATGATGTCTCTCAGGGGCCCAGGCTTTGCCTCTCCCTTCACCCGCTGCACACCCTGGTCTGCAGGTCCAAGCTTCTGACTCACCTTCCCTACCAGGACAAAAGTCCATGCTGAACTCCCACTTCCTGGCCCGGGAACCACCCGTGTCGGCTCCGCCTTCCTCAGGGAAGTCAGATGTGCCTACCGGCGGTTGGCCAGGCCTGCCCCCTCCCCACCTGCTGCTGGTCACGTGGGTCACCGTTTGGGCCAGATGGGGCATCTCTGCAGCTACCTCCCCTCCCCTCCCTACTGTGTCCAAGCCTTGCCCGATCTCTCTTCCCCCTGGACAGGGCTGTGGGCCTTCCGTAGCCTTACTCTGGCCTGCCTGAAAGGTCCCCTATGTTCACATCTGGTCTAACGGGCTGTAAAATGGAGTGGGCCACAGAGGTCTTGAATGCCGAGCCCAGCTCAAGTTTTAGCCTGTAGGCAGTGGGCTACTGAAGGGTACCAGCGGTGACTGGCGAAACCGCAGGTGACCAGCAGAGGGGGTGGAGGTGGGCCAGAAGGCGGTGAGGAGTTTGCCGGCACCAAGCAGCAGAGAGGAGATAGGCTAGTGGAGAGGAGGCCCAGGCTGCAGGAGAGAAAGCCACCCACGCTGTCAGAGGAGGGGTGAGCCTCTGCTCTCTGCCCTGCGAGCCAGGGTTTTGATAAAGATGGCCCAGGGCGGTGTGCTGTGGTCTCAGGTGCCAGGGGCCCATGGGGTGGAAATGGAAAGAGAGGGGGGTGGGCAGGAGGGATGTAAGCCAAATGAGGCTTACATTTGTGTGGTTTCAGGCAGCCATTCCCCAGTTATGTCTTGTGGGAAACTGAGGATACCCAGGCCTAGAAGAGCAGCAGTGACATACTCAGTGACTCCTTGTCAACTCTGACCACCCCCCACTCCCCACACCTGTTATAGGAAGTCTACCTCCAGTAGTGTCTGAAAGTACAAAATTTCTCCATATCCTGCCAACACTTGGAATGGTCAGTCTTTCACATTTTAGCCATTCTGGGTGTGTGTGGGGGGGGCACAGTGTCTTCTTGTGGTTTTACTTTGCATTTCTGGGCTAAGTAATGATGTTGAGCACCTCCCCATGTATTTATGAATCACTGAGATATTTTTGTGAAGTGCCTGTTCAAGTTTTTTGCCCATTTTAGAAATAGGGTCTTTTTCTCCTTTTTGATTTGTGAGAATACTTTATATATTTGGATACAAGTTCTTAATCATATATATATATAATAAATATCTTCTCTTGGTCTATAGAGTGCCTTTTCACTTTCCTTCTTTTCTATCTTCTTATATTAAGATATAACTTAAGGACAATTAAATGTATAGAACTTAAGTATACAATTTAATCTTTGTTTTGAAAAATGCATGCATTACGAACTTGCAGCTAGTAGACAAGTCCTGGAAGTTTAATGTGCTGTATAGTGAATATAGGCAGCAATTTTGTATTATAATCATCAAACTTCCTAACAGACTAGATTTAATTATTCCAGCCACAAAAGAAATGCTAATTATGTGGTATGATAGAAGCGTTAACTATCAATATAAAGGCAATCGTATTACACTATATAAGTGTATCAAATCAGCATGCTGTGTATCTTAAATTTACACAATGTTATATCAAATATATTTCAATAGAAAAGAAATAATCTAAAATAAAAAAAGGAAAAATGTAACCCCCTCATATAACCTCCACTCCATCAGGATACAGAATATTTCCATTATTCCAGAAAGTTCCCTCATGCCCTTTCCCAGTAAGTCAGCAACCCCTGATCTATTTTGCATCATCATGGATTGATTTTGCCTTTACTGGTGATTTTTGATGAATAGAAGTTTTAAAATTTTAAGAAGGCCAACATATAATTTTTTCTTTTATGACCAGCACTTTTTACATCATGTTTAATACATTTTTGCCTGCCCCAGAATCATAAAGATATTCTCCTACAACTTCTTTACTGTTTTTACTTTCATATTTAAGTCTATAATCCATCTTTAACTAATCTGTGTGTGTGGTGTGAGGTAGGGCTCAAGGTTCTTCTCTCTACCCCCATACCTATATCTGGGTGTTCCAGCAGAATTTATTGGCGAGATCTTCCTTTTATCATTGAATTGCCTCTGTGCTTCTGTCATAAATCTAGTGAGTATATAGGCAAGGTGTATTTCTAGATTCGATTCCATTCCATTTGATACCTTTTTACCAGCAATTGAATATACTCAAGTGTCCCCCCCTGCCTGTTCCGCTCTGACCTTCCCTTAACTCCATATTCTCCTTCCAGCTCTCTACCTCAAAGTAAATCTATTTTAGAGTTCACTCTTTCCACCTGCTGTCTTCCGTAATCCCCTTCTCCAGTTTGGCTCTGTCACACACCTTCCACCAACATAGCTCTTTCCCGGTTCACCAATGACCTTTTTGTTGATAAATAATAGACCTTTTCTTCCTGCCTTTTGCTCCATGTTGCCACAACATCTGATACAAGTTTCAATCTCCCATTCCATGAACCCCTTTTCCCTGTTCTGTGACTTGCACTCTTGATTTTCTTATCTTTCCAGCAGTTCCTTCTCCAGTTGCTCCTTCTCCAGCTACTCCCATCTCTTGCTACTCGCCCTCTTCTATCCCTTGAAGTCAGGGATCCTTGAGGTTCAGCCCCAGGTCCTCTTCTGTCTCATTCTCCCACATCCTCATCTGGGGAGCTTGTCTCCTCCCATGACTTTAACCACCATATGGTCAGAGTTATCCACTCAGACTGCAGAGTAGAATCCCCTCAGAACTTTAGGAAAATTCCAGTGCCGGGCAGAATCCTGAGAGTTTATTGGTCTACAAGTGGGACCCAGGATTGAGTATCTTTTGAAACTTTCCAGTTTTCATTCTAAACCATTAAGAAACATTGACATCAGGATGCCTGGTTGGCTCAGTTGGTTGAGTGTCTGCCTTCAGCTTGGGTCATGATCCCAGGGTCCAGGGATTGATTCCCATTTTGGGATCCCTGCTCAGCGGGGAGTCTGCTTCTCCCTCTCCCTCTGCCTTCTTCTCTCCCTGCTTGTGCTCTTTCTCTCTCTGGAAAATAAATAAATTCTTAAAAAAAAAAAAAGAAAGAAAGAAACATTGAGATCCACTGGTAATATCCAAATCCTTCACCCCAGTGTGTCTGTCTTTACACGATTGGGCACCACAAACTCAGCATTCACAAGTCTGAGGTCACCTTTCTCTCCTCTCCAAACTCACACACCAGCAGCATTTACTTGAGCTAGAAACACAGGCATTACTTTTGGTCCCTCAACTTCCCTCACTTCTGACATCCTCAGGGCTGGCCAAGTACTGTCTGCATTCCTCCTGAGACAATCTACCTTTTTCTGGCCTGTACCTACAATGAGCTGATCATGGGGGTGAGCAGGGCAACCTTCATTTCTGCCTTTATAGGACTTACAATTTAGCAAAGGGTGAGTGGGAATGGGAGTGAGTGACTGAATCAGTAATCTTGTATTTAATCTCCTTGACATGGTTTGAACATTGCCCATGTCTCCTTGGTCACTTGCTGTAATTTTCATGTTTATTTTTTACGGCCTTATTAAGGTTCAATTGACAGACATTAACAGCATGTATACAAATCTGCATAATTTGATGTTTTGATTTATATATACATGAATGGAATCAGCATCATATTTAAGATAATGAACACATCCACCCAAAAGCTTCCTCCTGCCCTCCAGCCTCCACCACATCTCCAAACAACTCACTATAGATTCGTTTGCATTTTCTAGAATTTCATATACTCTTTTTTTGATCTGACTACTTTCATTCAGAATGATTATTTTGAGATGTATCCCTATTGTGGCATGTGTCAATAATCCATTCCTTTTATTGCCAGGCCATATCCTACCACAGGATTATACCTCTATTCATTTATACATTCACCTATTGATGGACATTTGGGACACTGAATATTCATGTATCATTTTTATATATGTGGATAGATGCTTTCATTTCTCTTGGGAAATACCTAGTGGCGGGATGGTTGGGTCATGTGATGCGTGTTACGTCTAGCATTTTATGGAACTGCCACATTGATTCCCAAAGTTGTTTCATCTTACGTTCCACCAGTCATGATTGTGGGCCCCAGTTTTTGCCCATTTTTAAGTTGGGTTGTTTGTCTTCTTAATACTGAATTGTAAAATGTCTTCAGACATTCTGGATTCAAGTCCTTTGTTGGATAGGTTTTATAAGCATTCCAGTCTGTGCCTTGCCTTTATCATTTTCCTAGTAGTGTAGAAAAGCTAGAAAAGTAGAAAAGCTACAGTTTTTAAGCAAAGTCTAGTTTATTGATTTTTTCTTTTATTATTTGTGCTTTTTATACTGTATTTCAGAAATAGTTGCCAACCTAAAGTAATTAGGATTTTTCCCCCTATGTTTTCTTCCAGAAGTTTTGTGGTTTTAGCAATTACAGGTAGGTCTGTGATTTTGAGTTCATTTTGTGTATGGTGTGAGGTAGGGGTCTTAGTCCTCCAATCTACTCTCCTCATCGTAGGATGGTTTGGCCAATATTTAAACCTTACCATGTCACTCCCTTGCCTGAACTGTCTCCTGGAAGGCAAACCAACTTTTCTATCCCAGCTTTGTAGGTGCCTTGGCTCACAGCTGACCCTAGCCGACCCTTCCAGCCCCTATCTCCTTATTCCACGAGCACCAAAAGCCATTTCTCCAACATCAAATGTTTCTCTCTTGCTCCTGGGGGTCTTGCACACGCTGTTCCTTCTGCCTGGAAGCACACCAGTCCCCTACCCCCTCACCCCAGACCCTCTGTCACCATAAACTCCTGGTGTTTCTTGTGGGACTTTCAGGGACTAACTTTGACATTGCCCCATCCCCCAGGAGCCTTAGACAGGGGCAGATGATGCTTCTGAGCCCCCACATCATGCTGAATACTGCTGGCCACTGGAATCACAATTATCTAGTTACCTGTTTCCTCCTGGTTGGGTTCCTTGAGGTTAAAGACATTCATTCAAGACATCAGTCAAAATATTTAACAACCTGTACCACCTCCCCAGAACGTACCAGCTGAAAATCAGCCTGGCCTTTCTCTGTGTCCTCAGTGGCACCAACGGAGCCTGGGGAAGGAATGGCCACAGGCATTACATCTACACACCCTCCCCTCCACCCAGACATTTTGCTTCTTGGCACAGTGACCTCGTGTCTGTTCCCTTGGGGATGGGAAGGAGGCCCTTGGGTAAAGGTAGAGATGGGGTTGGAGAGGGGAGGAGGAGAAGGAAGCAGAAGCTCAGGTTTGGGCAAGGCAGCTTCTGGAGGAAGCTGGGTCCAGGACCTCAGTTCGAGGCAGGGTTCGGGACCCGAGTCAGGGCACAGAGGGGAAGGCCTGGCGAGGGTCTGTGTTCCCCCAGGAGCTCGGGCCGTAGGCAACTGCAAGGCTTTCATGCGGTCCTCCCTGCTCCGGCCAGGCGAGGGGGTGAACCTGAGGTCACCCCGAGCCTCTCGATGCTCTCTCTGACAGCCGCCTACCACAGGGGACCCAGGAGGCCAAGTCAATAACGTGAAACCATAAAATGTCGAAGGCGTTGAAAGTTTGGACAGAGGAGCAGACGAATAAAATGGGGCCTTTTCCCAGGCAGCTCGTGGGGAACAGCAAAACAGATTTATGAGTGTCTGGTTGAGCTCGAGCGGTGGGGGTTGGGGTGGGTGCCGGTCTGAGACACGGAAGTTTCTAGTGCACGGGAAAGATGATAAATGAGGATTCATTGCACAGTTCCCAGGACCGTGATTTAATACCCGTGAAACTCTGCCTCGTTCTTCAGGGTGCTTTGTTACAGCGTCATTTGGAGGAACATAAATGCATCTCTGGGCACTTCTGTGGGCTCTCCCAAGGCCTCCAGATCCCCACCCAGTGCTCTGTTCTCCGAAAGACACACAATCACAGAGGAATATTGGCCTCTGTGTGCGGATGGTGGGCTGCAGGCCCGTCCTTGGCAGAGACCGTGGACTCCCAAATGTAGTTGCCTGACCTGCTTTGAGGTCATGGAGCGCGTCTCGCTCCCGCTGTAGACTCCGGACGGTCCGTGAGGCTGTAAGTACGCGGGCACACACGTGTGTGCACGCTGGATGGAGATTCCCTGAAGCCCAGACTTTGCCGCACGGAGGAGCGAGGAGCTTGGCTGTCTGGAACCAACCCCCCCACCTCAGCCCCCCAGCCTGCCTCTTGGGGATCAGCTGCTTTGAAGAGGGGGATGGTTTCCTGATAGTCTCAGGAGCCTCCGAGCCTCCCTGGATCTCCCAGAATAGTCTGGGGAAGACGCTGGCTCAGTTGCTTAGATGCCGTTGGCTGGCATGCGACAGGAGAAAGCCAAGGCAGCCTGAGGGTCCTGGGGGTGGGGGTAACCCACCCAGGTTAGAGGAGACGGGTTACCAGGGTCAAAAGGCCCAGGAGAGGACAGCTTCCTTGGGGTTCCATCTCTGTGGAATGAATCTTTCCCTCCCCCGGGCATCCCTGAGCCACCCGTTCCTCCGTCACAACCACCCCACCCATCAGCTCTTCGGCCAGCCCCAGAGGTCCCCGGGTGGTTCCCAGTCTCCAGAACCCTGGGCCTGGTGCCAAGAGAAGCCCCAGGGGAATCAGAGGCCGAAATGCTGGGGACAGGAGGCCTAGGCAGGTGGCCGGGACACAGATGTCTTCAAGGACTATCTAGGTCCGTTGTTTGAAGACTCAGACGGTGGTCATCGGAGTTCCCCTGTGGGCCTCTGGAGGTCTAGCCCCGATGGATGAGACTGTTTGGGAAGTGTCATACGGCACAGCCCGGCTGTCAGCACACCATAAAGAAGGAGCCAGATCAAGAAAGCCCCCGCCATCTTGCGCATCACCCGCCTCCACCAACGGCCCACCTCCTCCTCCACACTCGATCTCCCTGGCCCGGGGATTTGCGATCCCCTCCAGCTGTGGTCTTCCCCAGCCACCTCAGCCTGCTGGGGGGCCCGGTGGAGGACCTCAGCCCAGGGCCACTCTGCGGCATGAGCCCTCCGGCCCCCCGATGTCTAGAGTTGGGACACCAGCTTGGGTCACCAAACAATCCAGAGTCAAGGTGTGACCTCAGGTTACCCGCCGTACCAAGGTGTCTGAGAACAGCCCCGGGATTTGGTTCTGGGCAGACAGAAGAGACAGGCCTGACTGGCAGCTTTGAGTCCTCTAGGGACATCATGGTGACTGCCACCGCTCTCATATTTACTATGGAAAACTCTAGGCCCCTGAGGATTTTTCTATCCAGCCCCACAAAGGTTTTTACTTATTTTTTTATTTCTTTGAAAGATTTTGGTTAATTATTTGAAAGAGAGAGAGCACAAGCAGAGGGAGAGGGAGAAGCAGACTCCCCGCTGAGCAGGGAGCCCAAGGCGGGGCTCGATCCCAGGACCCTGAGATCATG
>NC_081567.1:9684983-9738129 GCF_022355385.1 Mustela nigripes | reverse complement strand
GTTGGCTCAGTGGGTTAAAGCCTCTGCCTTCAGCTCAGGTCATGATCTCAGGGTCCTGGGATCGAGCCCCACATCCGGCTCTCTGCTCAGCAGGGAGCCTGCTTTCCCCTCTTTCTCTGCCTGCCTCTCTGCCTACTTGTGATCTCTGTCAAATAAATAAATAAAATCTTAAAAAAAAAAAAGAAGAAGATTCCACAGAGGGACTTCAGGGGGCTTGCCAAGTTTTACCTGTATGGGTACGGGTGCATTTCTCTGGGAGGGACCCAGAGATTTATGATGTAGCTGAGGGACGGAGGGACAGAGGGACAGACAGGCCGTGGGGCTGTAGGGAGAGCTGGGCACAGTCCTTCTAGATGCCCAGAGGCATGCCGTGAGGCTGGTATCAACACAGCTTTGGGCCCCCAGAGAAAAGTTCGGGGCCAATGAGGCCAAGGTCACACACCTGTGAAGGAAACAGCTGGCCTGGAAGCCCGGTCTAGGGGTCCATGGTCTTCCACGGGCCTGAGTTGGGCTCTGGATGGGCTCTGCGTGTGTGTGTGTGTGTGTACACCTGCTTGCACATCAGCCCCCCCCAAACCCCCGACGCGTGTGCACACATGCACGCATACCCATGAACGCAAACCCCAGCACACACACTCGCGTGTGCTCGCACATCTGGGGACACACCCGGAGGCACAGCTCCGAGGCAGGTTCCCACCCGGCTCGCCAGCTGTGCCCCCCCCCCTTCCGCCGCTCCCAGCCCGCCCGGCACCCCCGCAGGCGGGCGAGGCCCCGGGGAGGTGATGGATGAGGAACCCGGAGGGGGGGCCCAGGGCCCAGGCGCTGAGCGAGGCCTCAGCAGGACGGCATGCGGGGCCCGTCCAGACTGGGGCGTCACCCGGAATAAAATCATGAGGCAAACACGAGCGAGGCTGTAAACACGGGCAGACCAGACGATGGGGGAGACGGGCCCTGGGGCTCCATAAAGAGTGTCCGGCCCGCCAGAGCTCGGGGCCTGCTGGGCTCGGGGGCGGCTGAGGGGACGGTGGGCGGGGGGCTGCTCCGGGCTTGGCCGGGACGGCCGTCTCGGGCCGCGGCTGGCCGGTCCAGCTCCGATTTGGCGGGGAGGTCTGGCCTCCGCACAATAAACAACAGAGAAAGATAAATCGCCAATGTGTCTGGAACCGGGGAGAGGTGCGCGGGGGTCACCGGAGGGCCTCTCTCCTTCCTCGGCGGCCGCCCCCCGGGAGGAGGAGGGCCCGGCGCTCCGGGGAGGTGGGGAGCGGCGGGGGGACTCAGTCCTGGATCCCACAGAGCTGCTGGGGGTCGGGGGTGCCGGGACCAGAGACAGGATGTAGTATGTGGAGCCAGAGAGGGCCTTCGAGGTGAATCTCCACCTGGAAAATTCCGCAGGAGGACAAGGGCTTGGCGTCCAGGGGAAGGCCTGGAGTGCGGGCCCGGGGGGGGCGGGGGGCGCTCGGAGCCTGTGGGGTATCACCTGTTTCGCTCTCCCCCGACCCCCGTCAGGGGTGAGGGCCCCGCAGCAAGGGCGGCCCCTGCTCTGGAACAGGAAATGGAGGCAGAGGTCTTTCTCTTCCAGACCGCTTCCCGGCCCTTCTCGGAGCCCCCGCACCCCCAGATTGCATCCCAGAATCTCCCCCTCGCCCCACGGAGCCTCATGCACACGACTCCACGTGCTGTCCCAGGGGCAGACTCTGCCTTCACTGCAGACCTTCTCCTGGGGCTGCATTCTGGATCCTTCCGCTTGCCTGACCCTTGGCCTCCGTGCGGATACAGGCCCCAAAGGGCCCGCGTCGTGGGTCGCCTGCTGTGGACCCCACCTCGGCTGCCCCTGCCAGAAGCCAGCGTGCTGGGCCTGCCCTCCCCATCTCTCGCCTCCGCCTGGCCTGTCAACTCCTCCTCCCTCGACCTGTTCCCCACCCCCCCCACTTGCCCCCCCACCAGCAGGCAGCCCTGGTTTCCACTCCCTGTGGCCCTCCAGAAGGATCTGTGAGAACAACTCTGCTCCCCTCACAAGCGCCCCACTTTCCTCAGGACAAAAGTCCATTCTGAGGTGCCAGAGGGCCCACCTGGCCCGTCACTCATCCTCTGTTCTCTCTGTCCATGTGATCCCCACCCATGCGACCGTCCGTAGGGCCTTGAGTTTCGCCATGCTCCACCCACCACCAGGTGCTTCTGGAATGTTCTGGCAACCTACCCCCTGTCCCAGTGTGAGCAGAAGTCATGGCCCTGCCCCAGGAAGCTGGTATGAGGGAGGAGACCTGGACCTGCCCTGGGAAGTGAGTGAGTCTGAAGTGGGGGACCCAGCCATACTCACCAGCGGGTCCAAGGGGGAAGACACAGCTTTGGCTCAGAGTCTCATCAGAGCTGGGCACAGAGGGCCCTTCTCTGAGAAGCCCTAGTCAGAGGGGGGAGGCGTCACCCTGCCCTAGGAGCCATGACTGGAGGGCTGATGTGGCCTTTCTCCGACAAGTGTGTATTCATCCTGGGAAGGTCCCCTGGGCGTGGGCCTGGCCCCAAGGCACCTTCAGCTCTGGGGAGGGCCTGTCAGTGCAGGGGAAGAGCCCACATCCGCCTGCAGGAAGCCAGGACCCAGGTGGCGCCAGAGAGATGCCAGACGCAGGGCCAGGCCCGATGACAGGTTTGGTCCTGCCAGTGGCTGTAGGGCCAATGCTGGGCACATCCCATCTTGGCCCTCAGAGCCTGCCAAGGGGTGCAGAGGGCAGGGGCGCTGGGTGGAGGGGCAGGCAGGCGCCTCCCAGGGCAGAGCCCACCAGAAAAGCTAGACCTGGTGCAGGGCCATGACTCCCAGAGGGCCACACAGGCTGATGTCTACCAGAAGAAGGGCCACAGTTCCCTAATTCTGCGAAGATAGGTCCCAAGGGGCCCATATTGAACCAGAAGGTCCTTAAAGAATGTAGGGGTGGAGAGTAACCATCCCCCAAGCATCCACCATGTGCTTTACCAGCACTGCCTCAACGGCCTACAAAGGTGCATATGCCATTGTAGGCTCAGAGAGGTTAAGTGACTTACCCCAAATGCACAGCTAGGAAGAGGGAGGGCTTAAGTTCAAACCCAAGCTCTCCCACGTACCAGGCTGCCTCAGAACAGGGCTCCCTGGAGGCAGAGGCCGGGTCTCCCCCATCAGACACCAACAATCTCCGCCCATCCTGGGTCCCATCAGCTGGCCCCAACCCCATGGTTTTGAGCGTGGCTGTCCACAGCCGTCCTGCTCGAAGATGCTGTCCAGTCTTCAAAGATCACCCCCGTAGTGTTGGATGGGCGGATGCATAAATGCGCATTCCCTGTGTCCCTTCTCCTGGCCAGACCCCGGGCAGGTCACCGGGACCACAGAGAGAAGGAAACAGGGTTGAGTCTTGATATGAGCAGGGAAGACAGGCTAAGACCCAAATCAGTGCCCCTGAGGGTGACCGTCCATATGCCAAATGGGGTCACAGCTGTAAGTGGGGCAGCAGGAGGGAGCAGCCCAACCCCCCCAAGCCAGAGGAGGAGGATCAGCTGCTAGCTTCATGGGTGTGGGATGGCTGGTCAGATCTTTCCAGAAGGATTTTCCAGGTCCCGGGCAGAGGGGGTACTGCTGAAGAGCCCAGTCTTTCCAGGTCTCACATAGCCACATGGGTCTCACATAGCGAGACTGAGCCCCAGGGATCGTGGAAGCCAGGGACCTTGACATCTGGCTGAAGAGCTAGAACTTTCTCTGGGGTCACCAGGGAGCCAGGGGAGACGAGAGGCTCAGGGTGACATGCTTACTTTGCCACTTGTGCATGCCCACAGTGATGGGCGCTGGGGTTGGGCTTGCAGGACGGGCCTGGGGGCAGAGGGCTGTGGGGGCTCCGGCAGGGGCAGGTGCATGGTTCCAGCGAGGGAGGGAGGCGTCTGTGTGGCCAGTCATTACTGGGCTGCTGGGACCCTGGTGGGGAGCGAGGGGCTGGCAGCTTTACTCCCTGAGAGAAGACACCCAGAGGAGCGAGTGTGCTGGGAGGGAGTGACTGGAGGCCTTCCCAGCGGAGGTGGCTGGGTGCACGGGTCTCGGCTTTTCTCCTTGTATCTGGAAATTCCCTCCCAAAATGCCATCGCTGCCCGTGCCCCAGGCCCCCTCTCCCACCTCAGATAGCTTATCTCCAGGGGAGGGGGTAGTGGTGCACAGCAGGGGGCTCTCACCCCCTCCCCTCAAGGCAGCCAGGAGCTGAGCTGAGATGACGGGCCTGAGCCGGGCCTTGGCCAGAGGCAGGCTCACAGGCCTCATGCCTCTGGTTCAACGTGTCTGTGTGTCCATGGGCCGAACCCAGCCCACCTACTCAGGCCCTGGGGCTGGGCCTGCTTTGGAGGGGCACGCGGGCCTACTGGTGTGGGGAGCGGTGCCAGGGCCATGGGGAAAGTGGGTGGTGGACCCGGGAGCTTGGGCGTTCCAGCCGCCCACGGAGCAACGGGCAGCAGGCCCTGGCAGCGAGCAGGCCGGACTGTGGGTGGCAGGGAGCCCTGAGCCTCAGGCAGCTGGCTGTCTTCTCCCCAGACCACCATCCAGCTCGTCACTTTCCCCGGCGGGCCCAGTCAAATGCATGGACAGGGGGAACTTTCGTGTGTGTCCTGTGAGGGGGCTTCAGGCGGGCCTGGCTTCTAGCCCCAGCCCAGCCCTGGCTTGGTACCTTGGGCAGCTTCCTTGAGTTCTCTGAGCCTGTCCTCCACTCTGAAATGAAGATAGGAACTTGGCCCAGGGACTGGTCTCCAGCAGGGACTCACGGAGGGGCAGCTGGAGATGATGATCCAGCTGGCCGAGAGGCCCGGTGGCACAGGACGGAGGGTCAGAGATATCTTGCGAGAGATCATAACACTGTTGTCTCGCTGTCCTGATGATTGCCTCTGGACAAGGGCCGTGGGCCTCTGGCACCAGCCTGGAGAGGACAGGAGGGGAGGCAAGTCTGGTCTCCAGCCACCCCTTGGCCACCGGTCTTCAGGGCACTGGTTTTGTCAGTGGTCAGAAAGACATCAGCAGCCCGAGGGCACTAGAAGGAGGGGAGCCCAGTACAGCTCTGGTTCCCTCGCCTTTCTCTGGCATGAGTTGTCCTTTGAATCTGGTGGATGAATTGCTGGCCTTCAAGGACTCTTTCAGAGCTTGGCTTTCAGGATCCAGGGTCCTTTGTACCCACTGGCCAAGCATCCGGCTTCTTTGACCCCACACAAGCCGCGCCCCTTCAGTCTCCAACACTGAGTGCTCCGATTCTCCTCCCCGGGATGCCATCTTGCTCTTCTCTGGTGTGCCAAGCCCTCCTGGAGCCCCAACACCCTCCCAGTCCTGGGATCCTTGCCCCAGAGCCGCCCGAGTACGTCTTGCCGAGTCTCACAGCCAGGCTCGAGACTGTATACTCCCTCTCAGCCCAGCTCCATGGCCAGGAGCCCAATCTTCTCCCCTCTCTGGCCCAGGCCATAGGCTCCTGGGCAGGAAGTGGCCTCGGTGTCCCCAAGTGCCCCTTACAGCTGGGGCATACACTCCCAAGTCAATGCGAACTCAAAAAAGGGACTGGGGGGGTTCCTAATCCCCGCTCTGTCCCTTCTGACTAGGTGACCTCATTCAATTCTCCCCACTGATTCTCCAGCTCTGTGTCCCCCTCTGTAATGTGGGGTGATGCTGTCCCCCCAACCCCATGCCTGGTGCCCAGGTTAAGAATTTGAACTAAGTTCTGCCCGTGGATGATCTCAGTTAATCCTCACTATAGTCGTAAGAGATGGTCTATTGCTTATCCTATTTATAGATGAGGAAACCAGCTCAGCAGAAATAGCGAGTGACTTCCTCCAGTTCTCTGGCCTGGGACGTGCACGCAGGCCAGCAGACCAGGGCGCCCTGCCGTGCCACACTCCCTGAGAGGAGAAAAGACCGGGGACATACTCTGCACCCTCTCAAGATCAGGAGGGTTGTTCTTGCCTTGTTGCTTGTGCAAGAGGGAAGCGGTGACATTCGGAAGCCACAGCAAGTCCACAGCACGGCCAGAGCGCTGAGCCCCACTTCAGCTCCCACTTCAGGCCTTCCTCCCACTTCAGGATTCCCTATTTCCTTGAGTCACATGTGAGGAAAAGGCTTCTTGGCCCCACAGCCTGTGAACCCAGGTGGCTCTGACCATGAGCTGCCCCCAGGTTCTTGGGAATCGGCTGCTCGGACATCAAGCCAGCCAGCCCAGACCTCTACCATCAGGCTGCCATGGCCACGCAAGGCAGGAGTCCCTTCTTGTAAACACACAAGCCAAGAAGCAGCCAGGACTTAGAGTTCTAGCGAGTGAGACTGGAGGCGGCCGTGACAGAATTAAGAGCCTGAGGAAAATTTCTGGGGGAGCCCCCAACCCAGGTCCCTTCGCCGAACATGGCTGCTCATCCAGCCACACATCTCATTTCGGTCTCAGAAGCCCCTCTGACCAGTGTCGCCAAGTGTTTGGCTCCCGGTAAGCTCACGGGCAGGAAGGGGCCCCAGGGGCCTCCCAGGCCTCCGCGAGTGTGAGTGAAGCATCAGGCACGACTTGGGCAGCTGATGAGGTGGGGGTTCCCAACTCAGCCAGAGAGACCCGGGGCCTGGGGTGCCAGACATTTGGGAGGTGCCCTGGGGACAGGCCGCTCTGTTCCAGGAAGGAGGCGAGGCCCGGGCCACTGTCACGCAGGAGAGCAAAGGCTCTACCGGGTGGTCGTGGTGCAGCCCTGGGCCCTGGGGCCACCGAGGTAGGGTGGCCAAGCTCAGCAGAGGGTCTGCGGACCCTGGAAAGCTGGAGAACCAGTGACTGGCTAAGCTCTTGGCCTGGAGAGAGCCCCCGGGAGTGGGAACGAGAAAGCCGATGGAGGCATCGGAGGCGGAAGGGCTCGGGGGTCTTGCTGGCAGCAAGAGCAGGACGAGGGTGAGCAGAAGGCTCCAGGTGCGGGTCAAGCACGCGCTCCGGGGTGGCTGCTGGGAACCCCGGCATCTTTGGTCAAAGCTCACGAAGGCCTCCTCCTGTGGTTATCGTCAACACGCGAATCCTGCGGGCCCGCCATGACCAGTGCTCAAGTTTTCCATCCCCACAGGCGTCTGGCCCCCCCAACCCCCCCACGCCCCTGCCACAGTTCCCCGGCGCACCCACTCCTGGTCTCTGCCAGGACCCCCGGCGAGGGCCCGGCCTGGGAGCGCCTGGCCGGGGTGAGGGCCGGCGTCCGTAGCACGCTGCCCGGGCAGCAGGCCGTGCCAGGTGTCAGACTCAATTTCCCGACCCTTCTTGTTTGGAGAACCAAATGTCTCGTCTCTCCACCCAAGGCAGGTCCTCCCAGGCCGCTTCCTTGGCAGCATGAAGACCCCTGGCGGGGGGCAGGGCGGGGCAGGCAGACTCACCAGCAGGGCAGGGTGGGGGAGGAACGCAGAAAGGTCACTCATCTCATTTGTCACCCACCTCTTACCAGGCTGCCGGCCAAGAGGGAGGCAATGCTGCTGGGCGGAGGGGCCGGGGAGGGGGCGGCCACAGGCAACGTGGATGGAGGTAGGTGGGGGGGACACGCAGGGCTGGGGAGTCCAGAGACAAGGGGTTCAAGCCCCTGACTCACCCTGTCCCGTGGGCAAGACGGGCCCGGCGTCCCACTGGTAAATAAGATGAGTGAGTAACAGGACTTCTGAGATCCGTCCCACCTCCCGTTAGTCAGCAAAGTTCCCTCCCACGGCCAACCCCATATCCCTTGCACAACTTTGTACTCATTGTTGTGTTTTTTTTTTTTTTAATAATAGCCTTATTGTGATATAATTGGTGTACCATATAAATCATTCATTGAAAGTGTGCCATTGAACTGTTTTTCGTATATTTACAGAGTCGTCCAGCCATCTCCGTAGTTAATTCTAGAACATTTCATCACCCGTTTCCGTGATCACCAGCACCCAATGCCCAATCCTTCCGGGGGCCCCCCAACCCCACCCCCACCAGCCCTAAGCAGCTACTAATCTACTTTCTCTCTCTATAGACTTGCCTCTTTGGGACATTTCATGAATCTTTGCTCCTTCTGAGAGGGAGGGCACTGGACAAACAGCTGTCCCCAAACCAGTTCCTCTCGGAGGCCCCATCCTGCCCCTGGACCTGGGCTCTGCACTCCCAGGACTTGGGGCCGCAAACTCTCCCTGCCCACTCCATCCAGCCTGAGTCCCGTCTCTCTCTCCTTTCCTTTTCCTCCCCTAACACTTGCCAGCCAACCCCTTCTCCCAGGGACATTGTCCACTTCTTACCTCCTTCCTATGGCAGAACTGTCCTAAAGTAAAAACCCAGTTCAGTCACCCTGACCCAGCACCAAACCTTTCCATGAGTCTCTATTACCCTCAGAGTAGAACCAAACCTTCTGCCTCCCAGCAATCCCCTTCAACGAGTTCTAGAAGACAGGAGTCCTCCCTCCTGTCTTCTGGAATCATCTCCCAAATACAAGGATGTGCATTTGGAAGATGATTCCAGAAGACAGGAGGGAGGAGAGGGGAAAGCCTGAAGGCCCTAAGGATGCTCTCAAGATCCACTCTAGGCAGCAGGGGCTCAATTCTGCCAGAACCTCCAGGGACTGCCTGGAATGCTTCCCAGAGTGGTCTGTTCCCATGGCAGGAGATGGGCATATTCTGATAGCTCCCATCCCTCACTGGTCAAGGGCTTCTGCCAGGGGTGCTAACCCTCATTCCCACATTTCAGGCTGCCCTGGCTGTCAAGCTTAAAGAGCCCCCAGCTCAGAAGACTCAGACAGAGAAAGACACTGTGGTCAATGGTGTTAGAACACCCCACCCAAATCCTCTTTGCCAGACTTAGCACCCACACAACTGTGACGGGTGGACATTGGCCCTTCTCCAGAGAACAGTCCTCAGCTGATGGGAGCCATTATCCTGGACGGTGAGTAGGTCTATGGTACACACTGGGGTGCAGTTTATGTTCTAGATCTTCCATGTGGTCAGGGCAAGAACAAATTTGCCCCGAGGCCACCTTCTGCTTCCCTCTTTCAGGAAATCATGGCACCTAACCCCCAACTCAGGCTCCAAGTCTGGGAAACCCAAACTGAGCCAGGCACAGGTATGTGAGGCAGGACTGTTGGTGTCGGTCAGAGCTGTCCACCAAAGCAGAGGTGGAGAGCCTAGTGGGGCCATAAACCAGATTCGGAGCTTCTAACCACAGAGACCCAACACCTCCCTGCATCTCATCTCTGATCTCATTCCTCCCAAACTCCAGCTCAATGCAGTAGCTGAGAAAGAAATATGTCCTAGGAGAAATGTGCCCACCCCATGCCATGACTGTCTTGATTTGATCAGGATCATAAGCCCCACAAAGCCATGAGGCCCAAGTTCAGTCCTAATCAGGAGAACAAGAACTTGGCTACATGTGAGCCTAGGAATAGAGTTAGAAGTGCAGACTTGGAGGCCAGCTGCTCTGGGCAAAATCTAGCCTGGGGGTGGTTGAGTGACTGATGCTGGAAGGTCAGATTTGAAAAGGAGAGCAGAGGGTCCCAGAGGCGGGTCTCAGCCTTGAGGGTGGCCCTCAAGAGAGGTGGCCCTCTCACAGGTGGCCCGTGAGAGAGCAACATCGTGCTCACGTGACGCTCAGGTGAGTAGCCCAGGGAGCTCAGGGTCAAATACAGACGCCAAGGAGGTGGGATCAGCTGAGTAGGCAGCTGAGATAGGAACTTACGTCTGTTGCATAAGGTCCAAGTCCCACAGTCAGGGAATGGGGTGAGGCCTGCCCAGTGGGAATGACGCCATCACTCAGAAAACAAACACACAATTAGATCCAGAGCCAGGCTGACTTGAGGTAAAGGCCCCAGAAGGATTGTCTAGAAGTGCTTAAATCCCCCTGCCTCAGGGCAGGCCCAGCAGGTCCTAAAGCCTGAGGTGGAGCCGAGCCCACAGGTGAGAGAGCAAGAAGCTAGACATACAAGGAAAGAGCTGCAGGGCAGGAGGCGGGAGACCCCACTCCATACATTCAGCAGATTTAAATAAATGCCTGCTGACTGGCTAGCTCTCATGTAGTCATTCAGCAATGCTGAGCAGCTGTTGTGGGCAACATCTGTGCTGGGTGATTCAGGATCCTGGCCAGGTGTTTAGCCCCTCTTCTGGAATTGCCTGCATGCTGGTTTCCTACAGACACACTCAGGCTCCCACTATAGCCCAGCACCGCTAGAGCTAAAAGTACTCTGGGGTCCAGGCTCATGACCATTGAATATAGCCAGATTCACGATACTCTAATAATTTAATGGTGGTGTATAAATTCCTTTTAAGTCTAGCATAAAGGCTGAAACACAAATGACTTTAATATAACTATACCTACAATAATTTGTTCATGGAAACAATTCCATTTACAATAGCATCAAAAAAGAGTGAAATACTTGGGAATAAAGATAGCCAAGGAGGTGAAAGATAAATACAGAAAAATCCATAAAACAATGATGAAAGAAATCAAAGAAGACATAAATAATGGAAAGATATCCCATGTTCATGGACTAGAAAACGTAACATTGTTGACATGTACAACTTATCCAAAGACAGCAACAGATTCAGTGCAATCCTTCTGAAAATGCTGGTGACATTTTTCATAGAAATATAAGACACAATACTGGAATTCATGTGGGACCACAAAAGACACTGAATAGCAAGTGTAATCTTGAGCAAGACCCTGGAGGCATCATACTTTCTGACTTCGAATTCTATTACAAATCCATGATAATCAAAACAGTATGATACTGGCAAAAAAAAACAACAACAAAGAAACCCACACACAAAACCCCAAAAAACCCAGGCATATAAACCAATGAAACAGAATACAGAGCCCAGAAATATGCCATGCATATATGGTCTACTAATTTTATTTATTTTTCATTATTTATTTATTTATTTATTTATTTATTTTGTCTACTAATTTTAGACAATGTTGCCAAGAATACACAAAGGGGAAAGGGTGGTCCCTGAAAAAAATGGTGTTGGGGAAATTGGATTATCTACATGCAAAAGAATGAAACTGGACTCTTATACATCACACAAAAAATAAACATAGGACCTGAAACTGAAACTTCAAGAAGAAAACACAGGGGAAAATCTTCTTGACATTGGTCTTGGCACTAAACGCACAGGCAACAAAAGCAAAAATAAATAAGTGGAACTACATCAAACTAAAGTTTCTGCACTGCAAAGGAAACAAACAACAAAACGAAAAGGCAAACATATAGAATGGGAGAAAATATTTGAAAATCATATATCTGATAAGGGGTTAATATCCAAAATATACAAGGAACTTACACAGCTTCATATAAAAAAAATGAAAAGCAAGTATCCTAACTTTAAAATGGATAAAGACCTCAATACCTGTTTCTCCAAAGAAGACATACAAATGGCCAACAGGCTAAAAATAAATATACCAAGAGGTATTTGAAAAGATGTACAACATCACCAATCATCAGGGAAATGCAAATCAAAACCACAATGTGATATCGCCTTATACCTGTTAGGATAGCTATGATAAAAAAAATTTTTTTAAGTAACAATTGTTGGAGAACATATAAAGGAAAGGGAACCCTTATACACTGTTGGTAAGAATGTAAATCACTACAACCATTATGGAACACAGTATCGAGTTTCCTCAAAAAATTAAAAATAGAATTACAATATGGCCCAGCAATCCTAGTCTGGATTTTTGTCAAAAGGAAATCAAATCATTATCTCAAAGAGATACTGCACTCCCATGTTTATTACAGCAATTTTCAAAGCCAAGATCTAGAAACAATCAAAGTGGTCATTGATGGATGAATGGATGAAGAAAATAGGGCAGATATATAACGAAATATTATCCAGCCTTAAAAAGGAAGGAAATCCTGTCATTTGTGGCAGCGTGGATAAACTTGGGAGACATCATGCTAAGTGAAATAAGCCAGATCCACAAAGAAAAATACTATATGAACATTTATATGTGGAGTCAAAAAAGTCACACTGATAGTAACCTTAGAATGGTAGTTACCAGGATCTGGGAGTTTGGTGAACTGAAGAGAAGTTAGTCAAAGGGTGAAAATTTTCAGTTATAAAATGAATGAGTTCTGGAGACATAATTTACAGTATGGAAGCTACGTTAATAACACATTGTATACTTGAAATTTGCTAAGAGAGTAGATCTCAATACTGCTCTCTGAGAGTGAGCAGTATTCTCACTTAAAAAAAATGTAACTATGCAAGATGATGGGTATGGGAATTAGCTTGATTGTGGTAAATATTTCACCACATATACATATATCAAAATATCATGTGGTATACTCTCTATATATCCAATTTTTATTTATCACTCGGATCTCAGTAAAGCTAGGGGAAAACAGAACAATTACATCAATCCTTCAAGAACTCTTCCAAAAATAGGAGGCAACATTTCCCAACTCACTCTCTGAGGCCCTGATAACCAAAACCAGACAAAGACAATACAAGGAAATAAAACTACAGACTAATAATCCTTACAAATACAGACACAAAAATTCTCAACAAAGTACTAGAAAGTGAATCCGCTAACATACAAAAAAGATTATACAGTGTGACCAAATGGGATTTATCCCAGGAATGCAAGGTCAATCCAACATACAAAAATCAACCAAGTCGATACACCACATTAACAGAATAAAGGGCAAAACCACATAACAATCTAAACAGATTCAGAAAAAGTGTTTGACAAAATCCAACACCCTTTTTACAAAAAGCTCACTCAATAAACTCAAAATAGAAAGAAGCTTTCTCAATTTGATAACAAGCATCTATGGGAAATTCACTGTTAACATTACGCAGAATGGTGAAAGCCCGAAAGCTTTCCCCCTAAGATCAGGAGTAAGACAAGGATGTTTCCTCTCACCACTTCTATCAACGTTGTATTGGACATTCCAGTCAGGGCAGTTAGGCAAGAGAAAGAAATAAAGGCATTTAAGTAGAAAGGATGATGTAGCATTTTCTCTACGTGCAGATGACAGCACCTTGGACATAGAAAATCCTAAGACACACACACACACACACACACACACACACACACACACACAACGCTATTAGAACTAATAAATTAACCAAGGTTGTAGAATACAAGAGAATGATTAACAAATCAATTGAGTCTATATATGGAGATGAACACTTAAAATATAAAATTAAGAAAACAATTCCTCTCATCAAATGCAAAAATTAGCTCAAAGTATCATAGATCTAACCATAAGCACCAGAGCAATAAAACTCTTAGAAGAAAATATAGGTGCAAATCTTTATGGCCTTGGGTCAATGGTTTATTAGATACAGTGCTAAAAGCACAAGCAACAATAGAAAAAACAAATAAATTGGATTTCACCAAATTTAAAACTTTTGTATTTCAAAGCACCATCAAGAAAGTGAAAAAGATACCCCACAGACTGGGAGAAAATATTTCCAAACCATTTATCTAATAGAGGGCTATTTTCCAGACTATATAAACAACTCTTACAACACAACAATAAGAGATAAATAACCCCATTTTTTAATGTGAAAAGGATTTTAATAGACATTTCTCCAGGGAAGATATACTTACAAATGGCCAATAAGCACATGAAAAGAAGTTCAAACATCATTAGTCACTAAGAAAATGAAAATCAAAACCACACTATGATGTATCAAAACCACTGTGATGGCTATAATAAAAAAGAAAGACAATAAAAAGTGTTGACAAGAATATGGAGAAATTGGAACCTTCATACATTGTTGGCAGAAATATAAAATGGTGCAGGCACTTTGAAAAATAGTTTGGCCAGTTTGGCCATATCTTGGAAAGTTAAACATAGAGTTACCAAAGGAGCAATTCTACTCCTATGTATATACCCAGGAGAATTGAAAACATATGTTCCTACAAATACTTGAACACAAATGTTCACAGTAACATTGTTCATAGTACCTGAACCTCATGCCCATCTACTGATGATTGGATAAATAATGTAGTATATCCATATTATGGAACCGTATTCAGCTGTGAACATGAATGAAATTCTGATACATACTATAACATGGATGCACCTCGAAAACATGATGCTGAGTGAAAGAAGTCAGCCATGAGACATCCCACATTGTATGATTCTGCATATATGAAATACCCAGAATAAGCAAATCAGCAGGGACAGAAGGTGGTTGCCAGGGGCTAGGAGCAGGGGAGAATGAACGAGGAGTGTCTGCTAATTGGTACGAAGTTTCTTTGGGGTAAATGAAAACGTTATGGAATTAGATAATGGTGATGATTGTGTAACACTGTGAATATATTAAAAACTACTGAATGGTACACTTCAAAAAGGTGAATTTTGTGGCATGTGATTTACACATCAATAAAAAAAGAAAAACTGAGTCTATATCTACTAAAATTTATATTTTATAGTTGAAATTTTCCAACAAAGCCCACATGGCTGGAACTGGTAAATTCCAATGGCTTCCCTGGTAAGTACTAGTAAATAATTGAGGATGAGATAATGATAAGAAACTTTAGAAAACAGAGAGAAGGGAATGCTTCCCAAGTAATTTAATGAGGCCACTGTTACTCTGATATGAAACCAGATAAAGATATTACAAGGGAGGAAACCCATCACAAATATGGATGAGGTATTAGCAAGCCTTGGCCTTTGAGCAAAGCCAGCCTCCAATCTGTTTATGTAAATAATGTTTTATTAAAACATAGCCACACCCATGAATTTACATATCACCCATTGCTGCTTTCACACTCTGGTGGCAGAATCGAGTAGTCACGGCAGATTGTATGGTCTGCAAAGTCTCAAATATTTACTACCTGACTCGCTACAGAAAAAGCTGATCTCTACTACAGGCCAACAGCTGTCATGAAGAAGGATGTAAAAGTCCTTTAAGAAGATTAGCAAATCAACCAAGAAATATATAAAACAGATAAGGCATTAAAATCAGGTGGAATTTATCCCAGAAATACAATGTTTAAAAAAAAATCAGTCCATGTAATACAACATATTAATGGAATAAAGGTGAAAAATGACACATTCATCTCAATAGTTGCAGCAAGAGGCATTTGATAAAATCCAACATCCATTTATGATTAAAATACTTTTCAGCAAACTAAAAATAGAAGGGAAATTTTCCCATCTAGCATATAAGAGGTTTGGAAGTCACCAGTCTGTCCTAACAACAAGTAGAAGGCTGAATAAACTGAAAAATCAACAACTCTTTCTAGATAAATCAGAGAAGTGAGGTCACAGGGAAAATTGCTGTCCCCAGAATTGCAGAGACAGATGAATAACAGAGAATTTACAACTTACTAGAGACAAACCCATGAACAGAAACCAGCAGGAACCAGTGCTGGGGTAGAAAATGGAACAGCCATTGACAATGGCTGGAGGCTCTGGTGTGGATGAGTCCGAAAGATAAAACCTCCAGGGGGATCCAGTGCTAGGGTGACCACACCCCCCCCCATACTTCTGTGACTTTTACCTCCTGGAACTCTACCAGCTTCTCACAGTGAATATCAGAGAAAAATTCTCTCTTGTTTCTGGCAGAGGGAGGGGAAAATAAGCCATTATGAAATATGCCAGAGCATTCTGTTCTTCTTAGCAATGCCTGCCCTCAAGAGAAACTGTCTAACCAGAGTCTCAGTTACTGGGGTTTTAACAGAGCCTAGCTGCCCTGGGGAAGGGAAATACCTAACTGCAGCCCCTCTAGCCATCCTGTACCATCTAAGCAGAACTAGATAATGGGGATGGCTGTATAACTTTGTGAATATACTAAATATGATTGAATGGTACACTTTAGTAAGGTGAATTTTGTGGTACATGAATTATACCCCAATTAAAAAAAAATAGAAAACCTGTAAAAGTCTGTATCTACTAAAATTAAATTTTATAGTCAAAACTTATTTCATAACATTCTCACTTAAAAAATATCAAGAATATCAATCATACAGTGTCTGCTCTCAGACCACGATGGAATCAAAGTAGAAAAAACTACAGAAAAATGGCTTAGAGATCCCTAAATACCTGGAGACTAAAAAGACCCACTGCACGATAACCCGTGGGTCAAAAAAGAAACCTCAAAAGAAATTTAAAAATATGTTAAACAAAATGAAATGAAAAACAGCTTATCAAAATTTGTGGGATGTAGCAAAAGCAGTGCCTAGAGGGAAATTTATAGCACTGAATGTATTTGAAAAGAAGAAAGATCAAATATCAATCAACTAAGCCTCCAACCTTAGGAAACTAGAAAAAGAAGAGCAAATCAAGTCCATGGTAAGCAGAAGAAAAGAAATAATAAAAATGAGAGCAGAAATCCATTCAACTGAAAATGGGAAATTAAGAGGAAGTTAATAAAACCAAAATCTGGGTCTTTAAAAACATCAAATAGAACTGGTAAACCTCTGAACCAGGCTAACTAAGAAAAAGAGAGAAATGACCAAATTACTAATATCAGAAATGAAATAGGAGAAAGTTATATAGATCCCATGGACATTAAAGGGATAATAAAGGAATATTATGATCAACTCCATGCCCACAGATTTGACAACCTAGGGAAATGGATCAATTCCTTGAAAGGCACAATCTGCCATAACTCACATAGTAACAATCTGAGTAGACCTACACCTGCTGAAGAAGTTGAATCAGTAATTAATTAATAACCTTCCCAAATAAAAAGCACCCAGACTCAGCTGGGTTCCCTGGTAAATTCTAACCATGAGTTCCATTTTTTGCAGGAGCTCTGGAACCATCCCTGTTATCTGTCTCATCATTTAGGTAGATGTGGTTATTGAGGAATTAGTCTTGTGGGCTCCCCTGGGATGTCTCCCACCACTGCCACAGAATGCTTAGGGCTGCAGCATGAGACACTGGAGAAAAGAAAAGGAAAAAAAAAACCAAAGGATTTCTTTCCTCTCTCTGAGCTTAAGAAGTCCCCTCCCTGTTTCTCAGGCCAGAACTAGGTTTCGCCTGGACTTCTCACTATTTATGTCAATGGCACTTCTTGGTTTCAGGCTATACTGTGCTCAGGCTGCAAGATATATAGGGGGGAAAATCAGCAGACTCACCAGTGGTTCAGTGGTACTTCAAATTTTTGTCTTCTTTCCCAATGTTCTTGCTAATAATTGACTTTTCGTAGTCCTCGGAGAACTGGCCTATGTATTCTGTCCAGGTTTTACAGCTGTATTCTGTAGGAGAGACAGGGTGGAGTACACTCTCCATTTTATCCAGAACCATAACCTAAAGATTTCTTTAAACATATGAAAGCTGAAAGAATTAATCACCAGCAGATCTTCTCTTCAAACAATATTAAAGGAAGTTCTTCAGACAGAAGAAAAGTGATACCAGATGGAAATACGGATGTATATAAAGAAATGGAGAGCATCGAAAATGGTAAGTATGTGGGGAAACATAAAAGACTTTTTTCTTATTTTGAAGAAATCTTTTCAAAAGATAATTGAACTAGTTAAAGAAAAAGTAATGACAACGTATTGTGGGGTTCATAACACGGACAAGCACAATATCTGACAACAAAAGCACAAAGGCTTTGAAGGGGCAAAATGGAAATATAATACGCTATATTTTTATGCTATATTTTAAGTGGTATTATGTTACTTGATGGTAGGCTAATAAGTTAAAGATGTGTACTCTAAGCCATAAAGTAATCAATAAATAATAAAAAGCTAAGAGTTATACCAAATGAACTAATGAATGAGATAAAATAGAATCATAAAAATTATTCAACTAATTCAAAAGAAGTTCCAAAGAGAGGAAAAAGGCAACAAAGAACAGATGGGTCAAATAGAAAACAAATACCAGGATGGCAGATTTAAATCCCACCATGTCAGTAAGAACATAAAACGCAAATGGTTTCTAGGAGGGAAAGCAAATGATGTCTGCAGACCAAACCTTGCCTGCAGTATGTTTTTACATGGCTCTCGAGCTAAGAAAGATTTGTACATTACAAAGGGTTGTTAAAAAAGAAGAGAAGAAGGGTGTGTAGCAAAGACTATGTGTGGCCCCCAAAGCCGAAAATATTTATTACCTGGTCCTTTTCAGAAAATGTTCTTTAACTGCTGGCTTAAATGTCCTCAATTAAAAGTTAAAAGGCAGAGCTTTTCAGATTGGATAAAAAAAGCAAGACCCAACTGTGCTGCCTAAATAAACAAAAATAAACAAAATAAATAAACAAAAACAAAAAAGAAATGAAAAAATGAAAGAAATATGGTAATAGAAAATAGTATATACATATGAATATGACTATAATATATAATATAATACAATTAGTCTCTGCACCCAATTCCTGGTATAAAGCTCCTAAAACCCTTGTAATTTCCTAAGTGGTAAGAGCACAAGGAGCATCTTTTGTTTTTATGATTGGTTTCTGACTCCAGCTCCTGACACAGAATTCCTATATCCCTTGGGTGACAGCATTATTTTTTGTTCCAATGAAGTGGTATTGGGTAAGCTCCTGGGTGGGGGCCGGTGATCAGAAAGACCAAACCATGATTAGAAGTTTGGAACTTTCTTTGGAGAGGGGAGTGGGATGGGAAATAGGGTTAATAATGATCACGCCTACATGAGGAAGCTTCCATAAAAATCCTGAGAGTATGGGGTTCAAAGAGCTTCTGGGATGGTGCACACGTGAAAGCGCTCAGAGAATGCATGCCTGAGGAGGGCATGGAAGCTCCATGACCCTTCCCACATCCTTCACCCTGTACAGCTCTTCTGTCTCTAGAATTACCTGTATCCGTTATCATATCCTCCTATAATAAACTGGGAAATGGTTCTGTGAGCCACCCTAGCAAATGAATCAAAACTGAGGAGGGGTTGTGGGAACCTCTGATCTATAGCTGATTTGTCAGAAGCACAGGTGATAACCTCGACTTGTGTGTGTTTGTGTGTATGTGTGTGTGTAAATATGTATTTATAAAATATACAAACATAAATATAAAATTTCCCTCTAGCATTAAGAGTACACTCGTTGTGATGAGCACTGAGTAATGTACAGAATTATTAAACCACTATATAGTATAGTATTTTACATATAATTTATATATATCTAACTCTAACCAAAGTAAAGCCAGAGTGCCTATATAAATAATATATTTTAGATTTTGAGACAAAGATTATTATCAGAGACAAGGAAGGTTATTTCATAATAATGAAGTGGCCATTCATTAAGAGGATATAACAATCCTAAATGATATGCTCCTAATAACAGAGATTCAAAATACACAAAGGAAAAACTCCATATAGAAATGGACATGTCAACAACCACAGTGAGAAAAGTCAACACGATTCCTTCCACAACTGATAGAAGAGTGCGCTGATAATCAGTAAGGATGTAGAAGATCTGAGCAACACTTTTAACCAAACTAATCGACATTTATAGTACCCTCCACTCAACAGTAGCAGAAAATCTTTTATTTATTTATTTTTAAGTAGGCTCTATGCCCAACGTGGAACCCAGCATGGGCCTTGAACTCACAACCCTGAGATCAAGACCTGAGCTGAGATCAAAAGCAAGACACTCAACCAACTGAGCCACCCAGGTGCCCCCAGAAAATCTTTTTTTTTTTCAAAGTGTAAAAGGAACAGTCCCCAGCGTAGACCGTATTTTGCACCATAAAACAAGTCTCAATAAATCTGAGAGTTTTCAAATCTCACAGAGTATATTCTCTGACAACAATAGAATTAAAGTAGAAATCAATAAGAAAAAGATTACTGGAAAATCCTCCCAAGTATTTGGAAGAAATCATATATTTTTAAAATAATCTGTAGGTCAAAGGAGGAATTACATGGGAATTTAGAATGTATTTTGAATGAATGCATATGAAGACAAATAGATCACAATTTGTAGGATGCAGCTAAAGCAGTATTTGGAGGGATTTTCTAAAATTCCAGTATAATTAACATACAGTGTCATAGTAGTCTTAGGTGTACTATACAGAGGTTCAAGAATTCTATACATTACTCATACATACACTCATTATGATGAGTGTTCTCTTAATCCTAGAGGGAAATTTAGGGTACTGATTGCTTATATTAGAAAGAAAGACCTTACATCAATGACTTAAAATTATACACTGAGAAACTAGATTTTAAAATAGCAAAAACTTTAATTAAGACATATTATCAGGGGTGCCTGGGTAGCTCAGTCAGTTAAGTGCCCAACTCTTGGTTTTGGCTCAG
This sequence comes from Mustela nigripes, assembly GCF_022355385.1. NCBI lineage: Eukaryota > Metazoa > Chordata > Mammalia > Carnivora > Mustelidae > Mustela > Mustela nigripes. Next base: position 9,717,969 of record NC_081567.1, on the reverse strand, counting down.
GTCATGACCTCATGAGTCATGGGATTGAGGCCTGTATCAAGCTCTCCACTCAGTGGGGAGTGTGCTTGAGGATTCTCTCTCTTCCTCTCCCTATCTCTCTCTCTCTGTCCCTCCCCCCACTCTTGCTTTCTCTTTCTTTGAAATAAATAAATAAATCTCAAAAAAAGAAATGTTATCAAATACACACAAACTCTTGGGAAATTGAAAAAGTGAGAGGACTTCCCAACTCATTCTATGTGGCCAGCATTACCCTGACACCAAAAACAAAGATTTGGGGGTAAAAAAATTCCAATGTTGCTCACAAGTAAAATAAAACACACATGCACACACACATTCTATAACAATATCACAGTAAGTAAAGTTCATGAATGAAAATGAAAACACAACATATCCAAAACTTATGGATGCAAATACTATTCAAAGGAAATTTATAGCAGTAAATGATTGTATTAGAAAATAAGGTCTCAACTTAATAATCTGAGTTTCACTTTAATTAGCTATTTTTTAAAAGAATAAAATAAGGGACCTAAGGGACACCTGTCTGCCTCAGTCAGTAGAACATATAATTCTTGATCTCAAGGTTGTGAGTTTGAGCCCTATATTTGGTATAGGAATTACTTTTTTTTTAAATTTAATTTTTATTTATTTTCAGCATAACAGTATTCATTGTTTTTGTGCCACACCTAGTGCTCCATGCAATCCGTGCCTTCTCTAATACCCACCACCTGGCTCCCCCAACCCCTCACCCTCCACCACTTAAAACCCCTCAGACTGTTTTTAAAAATTAAGTAGAATCTTAAAAAAAAAAAACAAGCAGAAAGGAGGAAATAACAAAGATAAGAGCAGAAACTGATGAAGAAACTGAAAGCAAGAACAATGGAGAAATCATTTAAACCAAAAGGTGGTTCTTAGAAAAGATGTATAAAATTCCTAAACCTCTAGCCAAATGGAAGGAAGGAAGGAAGGAAAAAAGAAAAAGAAAAAAAAAAAGAAAAAGAAAAACAGAAGGAAAAAGAAAGGATAATTGAATTGGACAAAATGTCTCAAAAACCACAAACTACCAACACTCACCCAAGTTAAAACAGATATCCTGAATAGTCCCATACTATTAAAGAATGGAATTTGTAGTTAAAAACTTCCCAAGGAATCTCTAGGTTCAAATAATTTCTCTAGAGAATTTTACCAAAGATTTAAAGAAGAAAAACACCAATCTTATGAAATCTCTTCTGGAAAATAGAAGAGTGAATACCCCCAAATTTGTTGTATGAGGTCAGCAGTATTTTTATATCCAAACTAGGCCATGAAAGTGCAAAAGAGACCAATAGTCTTGATGAACATGGACATAAAATCCTCAAAAAAAGCAAATTGGATGCATCAGTATATAAAACAATAGTGCACCACAACAAAGCGAGTTTTATATCAGCAATACAAGGCTGGTTCAATATTGGAAATTAATTAATGAAATCCATTTTATTAACAGTCTAAAGGAAAAAAAAAGCATATGATCATATCAATGTATGTAGAAGAAGCATTTGACAAGCTTCAACAGCCATTCTGGGTAAAAGCTCTCATTAGAGTAGGAAGAGACAGGAAATTCTTCAACCTGGTAAAGGGCATCTACAAATTATCCAGAGCAAAAATCATACTTACTGGTAAAGAACTGCATGTTTTCCCTAAATTAAAAAACAAGATAAGAATGTTTACTGTCGCCACTTCTATTTAACATTGTATTGGAAGACCGAGCTAGGACAACAAAACAAGAAGAGAAGTAAAGAGCACATAGATTGGTAAGGAAGAACTAAAATCTGTCCCTATTCATAGAACACTTAATTCCCTCCATAGGAAATCCCAAGAAACCCACAAAAAATCTCCAAAGACCATAAATAAATGTATAATGATTGAAACACACAAATTTATATCTATGCAACTAGCAGCAAACAGTTGGAAACTGAAAATTTAAAAACAGTACCATTTGGAATAACATTAAAAGAAGAAATATCTGGGGGCACCTGGATGGCTGAGTTGGTTAAGCCTCTGCCTTCAGTTCAGGTCATGATCTCAGGGTCCTGGGATCGAGTCCCCCATTGGGCTCCCTGCTCAGTGGGGAGCCTGCCTCTCCTTCTGACCTTCCCTTTGCTTGTGTTCTCTCTCTCTCTCTTTGACTTTCTCTCTCTCATAAATAAATAAATAAATAAATAAATAAATAAATAAAATCCTTAAAAAAAAAAGAACAAATACTTGGGTATAAAACTAACAAAACATGTGCAGGGTATCTATGCTAGAAATGACAAAACACTTTCAAAAGAAATCTAGAAAGACCTGAACAAACGGAGAAACATACCATGTTCATAGAACAGAAGATCTGGTATAAGTAGGATGGCAGTACTTCACAAATGATTTACAGATTTAATACAACACCAGTCAAAAATCTTAGTAAGATTTTTGTAGAAATATACAAGCTGATTCTAAAATTTCTATGTAAAAGCGAAGGAACCAGAGGAATTAAAACAAATTTGAAGACGAAAAATACAGTTGGAGGACCTACACTTACTAAGTTAAAACAAATAGTTATCATAAGATCCAGAAATCTCATTCTTGGGTAGGTCTCCAAGAGAAATGAAATCATATAGCCATATGTAACTTCATATACAAATGTATAGAGCAACTTTATTAATAATAGCTTGAAACTGGGAAATAAAATTCAGATGTCTATAGAAAGTGCATGCATTTTAAAAAGTGGTATATCTATACAATGGAATACTAGCCACAAATAAAAAAACTGATATATGCAACCTCATTAATACCTCTCAAAGAAACTATGCTACTGGAGGAGTGATATCAGTGAAAATGGCAGAGGAAGGAACTCCAAAATTCCATTCTTCAACAAAAGTAATGAGAAAAAAAATGCAAAAATTGCCAGAATATTTTTTTCCTGGAGCTGTGGAAATTAAACAAAGGCTTGCAGCAACCTGACAGCACTAATTCAAGAAAAACCACTGAATCCCAGTAAAACAACAAGCATTGTGGTATTTGTACTTACACCAGTCCGATCTCCCACTCTCTGGGTCAGTGGTAATTTTGACAAGAACAGCACATATTGCGGGTGGTGGAGGAAAAACAAAAAACAAAAAAGAAAAAAGAGTAATTTGTTTTGCTCAATCTGGTAGTCCCTCTAAGTTCAGCTCAGAAGACTGTGTTGTTTTTGTTTTTTTGTGGAGGTTTGTGTGTGTGTTGTTTTTTCTGTGTGTGCTTTTGTTTTGTTTTGTTTTTTTTCGGTGGGTCGTTTTTTGTATTTTTGTCTTTTGTTTTTTGTTTGCCTGTTTTTGTTTAACTCCAAACTGGCCCAGTGTTAGAGACTACCAGCAGGTGGAAGGTGGAAGCATTAATTGAGAGACACTTACGGACAAATGTTTTAGTCACTACTGCCTGAGGCACCGGATAACAGTGAGGCAAATAATAGTCTAGCCAGAAAAGCTTGGTAGCAAAGACTGGGAATGTGTTGCCCATAAGGGATTTAAAAGTTGTGACATATTTATGAGAATCCAGGAGATAATGCGTGTGCCCAGGGATGTATGTGTGCTAAGAAAAGACCCGAGAAAACCCTAAGCTCTCACCTCTGGCTCACCTTCAGGTTCTGCTCAAGCGGGAAGTGAAAACTAATGCAGAGCTATAAATTGCCAGTCTGCATGGTGAAAGAGAGCCCAACATGCACATGGAGACCTTCAACAAAGATTAGGAGACTTAGCTCATTCCAGGAAGGGATAAGAATACTTTTGTCCAATCCTTAGCTGACCACTAAGCTAACATAACAGACTTCATTAGCCACAAATGAGGAAGAGTACAGAATTAGTTGAGAAAAATTACGATACAAGTGCAACAGTGACAAATCCTAGGAGGAGGGGCAGAGTATGATTTCCAGACTTACACATTACAGTATTCAAAATGTTCCCTTTTCTAATTTTTTTAAAAAAGATTTTATTTACTTATTTGAGAGAGAGAGTAAGCATGATTAGGGGGAGGTACAGAGAGAGAGGGAGAAGCAGACTCCCCGCTGAGTGAAGAGCCTGTGTGGGGCTTGTTCCCAGGACCGTGAGATCATGACCTGAGCCAAAGGCAGAAGCTAAAACAACCGAGCCACCCAGACACCCCAAAATATTCCATTTTCAACAAAAAATTAGGAAAGGCATGTAAAAAAATAAGAAAGCAAGGCCCATACACAGGGAGAAAAAGCAATTTATACAGCTTGTCCTGAGTGGAGCCTAGACATTGGATTTTCTAGAGAGGCTCAATCAGCTATTTTAAGTATGTTCAAGGAGCTAAAAGAAGCCACGTCTAAAAAATAGAGAATATCTGTAAAGTGACTCAAATCATAAAAATGAGCAAAATAAAAATTCTGGAGTTGAAAAGTACAGTTACAGGGCTACATAGGTGGCTCAGTCATTAAGTGTGCCTTCGGCTCAGGTCATGATCCCAGAGTCCTGGGATGGAGCCCCAAGTTGGGCTCCATGCTGTGTGGGAAGCTGCTTCTCCCTCTCCCACTCCTTCTGCTTGTGTTCCATCTTGCCGTATCTCTCTCTGTCAAGTAAATAAATAAAATCTTAAAAAAAGAAAGGCAAAGAATCTTGAAAAGAGCAAGATAGTAGTGACTTATCACAAAGGATCCTCAGTAAGATTAACAGCTGAATTTTCATCAGAAGCCATGGAGGCCAGAGGCAGTGGGACCACATAGTCAAAGTACTGAAAGAAAAAGCTGTCAACCAAGGACTCTGTATCTGGCAAAACTATCCCTTGGAAAAGAAGGGGAGGGGCGCCTGGCTGACTCCGTTGGTAGAACATGTGACTCTTGATCTTGGGTTCATAAGTTCAAGCCCCACACTTAAAGTTTTCACTTCAAGTGAACTTTAGCATTTACTTAAAGAAATAAAATAAAAATAACTAAAATCTTTTTAAACACCCAAAAAACAAAAAAGGAGAAATTAAGATATCCTTAGGTAAACAAAAACTGAGAGTTGTTGCTAGCAGATCTGTCCTATACCCCAGAGGCTAAAGGAAGTCCTTTACGTGGAAATGAAATGGCACTAGACAGTAACTAAAATCCATAGGAAGAATAAAGAACATCAGGAAAGGTAACTACATAGTTAAGTATAAAACAGAGTATAAATGTACTCTTTTATTTGGAACTCTTTTTCCTATCTGATTTAAAAGACAATTGTATAAAACAATCATTACAAATCTATGTTGATGAGCACTACAATGGATAAAGATTCACTGTGAACAAGAACAGCATGGCTTGGGAGTGAGAGACCTTTATATATAGGAGCAAATTCTTTTTAAAGTTTTTATTTATTTATTTGAAAGAGAGGCAGTGAGAGAGAGCATGAGCGAGGAGAAGGTCAGAGAAAGAAACAGACTCCCCGTGGAGCTGGGAGCCCGAAGCGGGACTCAATCCCGGGACTCCGGGATCATGACCTGAGCCGAAAGCAGTCGTCCAACCAACCGAGCCACCCAGGTGTCCCTAGGAGCAAATTTTTTGCACACTGCTAAAATTGAGTTAGTATTAATAAAAACTAGGTTGTTGTAAATTACAACATTATGGGGCACCTGGGTGGCTCAGTCAGTAGAGCACGTGACTCTTGATCTCAAGGTCATGAGTTCAAACCCCATGCTGGGTACAGAGTCTCTGTAATAATAAATAAGCAAATAAATAAAGAAAGAAATTTAACATGTTAATTGTAATCTTCAACACAACCTCAAATAACTAAAAAATTAATATAAAATATTATAATATAAAAATTATATATATAGTAAAGGAACAATAAGAAATTTAGATGGTATATGAGAAAGTATTTTAAAGCATAGAGGAAAGATGTAATGGAGGAACTGGGGAAGAAACAGACATGCAGCTTATATAAAGCAAATAGCAAAATGGTAGAAGTCTTTCCTAATCAGGAAATTAGGAAATTTATGAATGGATTAAACTCTCCTATTAAAAGGGATAAATTAGCAGAATGGATTTTAAAAATAAATTCGAAGTCAGGATGGAAAAATATATCCCATGAAATCAGTAACCAGAAGAGAGATGGAGCATTTGTACTAGTATCAGACAAAAGAGACTTTAAGAAAAAAAATTTTTACTGAAGACAAAGAAAGGCATTTCATAATGATAAAAGGCTCAATCCATCAAGAAGATAAAACTGCAAGCCTATATTGACCTAAAACAGAGCCTCATAGAGGCTATTATAGCAAAAACTTAAAAAATTGAAGGAAAAAATAAGCAATAATATTTAGATGAGATGCCTGGGTGGCTCGGTGGGTTAAACCTCTGCCTTCAGCTTAGGTCATGACCCCAGGGTCCTGGGATCAAGTCCTGCATGAGGATCCTTGCTCAGCAGGGAGCCTGCTTCTGTCTCTGCTTCTGCCTGCTGCTCTGCCAGCTTGTGCTCTCTCTCTCTGATAGATAGATAGATAGATAAATAAATAATCTTGTAAAAACCCAATAATATTTAGATACTTCAATATCCAACTTTTAATAATGAAGGGAACCACACAGAAGATCATCAGGAAATAGAATATACACCAACTAGACCTAACAAACTCTTATGGAACATTCTTCCTAACACCAGCAGCCTATGCATTCTTCTCAGGGGAACATGGAACATTTTCTAGCATAAATGATATGTTAGGACATAAAAGAAGTCTTAATAAATTGCAGATGATTGAAGTCATGACAAGTATGTTTTCTGTCCACAATAGAAAGAAATCAGAAACTAATAGTGGGAGCAAATTTGGAAAAGTCAATAAATATATGGAAATTAAACAATATCCTCTTAAATAACAGGTGGGTCAAAGAAGAAATCACAAGGGGAATGAAAGGTTATTTCAGGGTCAAGAGCACTGGGCTGGCTTAGTTGGTAGAGCATGCAACTCTTGATCTTGGGGTGGTGAGAATTAATTAATAAATGCGGAAGAAGCACTTAACAAAATCCAACACCCTTTCCTGGTAAAAACACTCAACAAACTAGTAATAGAAGGGAATTTCCTCAATCTGATAAAGGCCATGTACAAAAATCCCAGAGCTAACATCAGATTTAATTGTGAAAGACTGGAAGTTTTCTTTCCTAAGATCAGGAATGAGACAAGAATATTTGTTCTCACCACTTCTGTTCAACATTGTATTTGAGGTTCTAGCCAGAACAATAAAGCAAGAAAAAGGCATCGGATTAGAAAAGAAGCAAACTCTATTTGCAGATGCCATGACCCTAATACACAGAAAACCCAGTTTGTCAAACTTAAAGGATACAACATCAATATACAAAAACCAGTCATTTTCCTATACACTGACAATGAACAATCTCAAAATGAAATCATGAATATAATTCCATTTATAATAGCATCAAAAGAATAAAATACTTAGCAGTAAGCTTAACAGAAGAAGAATGAAACTTGTACTGAAACTAGGAGATATTATTGAGAGAGACTAGAGAAGATTCAAATGAATGAGAAAACATCCCATATTCATATTCATGGATAAAAAGACTTAATATTATTAAGATGGCAAAAATCCCCAAATTGCTCTACATAGTCGATGCAATCTCCCTCAATACCTCAACTGCCTTTTTTGCAGTTGGACAAGTTGATCGTAAAATTCAAATGGAAATGGAATGAGCCTCAAATAGCCAACAATCTTGAAAAAGAACAGAGTTGGAGGACTCACACTTCCTGGTTTCAAAACTTACTGTAGAACTTACTTACTACACCAATTAACACCTGTGGTACTGCCATAAAGACAGACATATAGACCAATGGAGTAGAACTGAGAATCCAGAAAACCTGGATGATCTATGGTCATTTGATTTTTGACAAAGATGCCAAGACCGTTCGATGGAGAGAGGATAGGGTCTTCAACAAAGAATGCCAGGACAACTGGTTACCCACACAGGTAAAAGAGTGAAGTTGGCTCTTCACAAAACACTGTATAATTTCACCTCACACCATAATCCAAGACAGATCAAAAACCTACCTATAAGAGCTAAAACTTTAAAACTCCTAGAAGCCAACATCGGGATACATGTGCATGACCTTGGATTATGCAATGATTTCTTAGCTACGACTCCAAAACCTCAAGCTCCCCAAAATAGATAAATTGGATATCATCAAAATTTAAAATTTGGGGGCATCAAAGAACAATATTGGTAGAGTAAAACTACCCCTTGAAAGGGAATGGAACTCCTGGGTCGTAGGGTATCTGTCTTTAGAGTTTTGAGTAACTGCCAAACTTTTCTATGGAGGCTGCATTCTACGTTTCCACCAGCAATGTATGAAGGCTCCAATTTCTCCACATCCTAAACAACACTCACTATTTTTCCTCTTTTTGAGGTCAGTGGTGTTCATTGTGGTTCTCATTCACTTTTACATTTCCCTAATGAATGCTCTAATGTAGGGCATCTTTTCGTGGGTTTATTGCTCATATGTGTATCTTCTTTGGAGAAATATCTACTCAGATCGTTTGCCTATTTGAAATTTGGGTAGTTTGCTTTAGGTTTATTGAGTTGTGAGAGCGAAAACTATAAAACTCTTAGGGAGAAAACAGGGGTAAGTCTTTAGAAATTGGACTTAGAAATGGTTTCCTAGATGTGACACCAAAGGCACAAGAAACAAAAGAAAAGGGAGATAAATTGAATTTCATCAAAATTTAAAACTTCTACACATCAAAGGATATTATTCAAGGAAGTTAAAAAACAATCCACAGAATGGAAGAAAATATTTTTAAAATCACACCTTTGGTAAGAATCTAGTGTCCAGAATATTTAAAGAACTCTTACAACACAATAACAAAAAAGACTTGAACGGACTCTTCTCCAAATAAAATACGTAAATGGCAAAAAAAAAAAAAAAAAATCACGTGAAAAGATGCATCACATCATTAGTCATTAGGGAAATATAAATCAAAATTCCAATGAGATACCACTTCACACCCATAAGGATGGCTATAATCCAAACATAAAATAATATGTTTCGATGAGGTTATGAAGAAACGGGAACACTCGTACTTTGCTGGTGGGAATGTGAAATGGTGCAGCCACAGCAGAAAACAGTGCGGCAGTCTCTCTCAACTAGTTAAACGCAAAATTACCCTGTGACCCAGCAATTCCATTATTAGGTATATATCTGAGAGAACTGAAAAACATGTGCACAGGGAAACTTGTAAACAAATGTTCATAAGAAGCACGATTCACAATAGCCAAAGATGAGAACAGCACAAATATCCATAAACTGATAAATAAATCAACTGTAATATATTCATACTCTGGAACGTTGTTTGAATGTTCTGAGACTTTCTACAATGTGGATGGACCTTGAAAAACACTATGTTAAGTGAGAGAAGCCAGGCATAAAAGACCACATACTGTACGACTCCATTCATATGGAACAGCCAGATTCATGGGGTTGGAAAGTAGATTAATAGTTGCAGGAGGTTGGAAAACAGGAGAATGATGAGTGATAGTTTTATGGGTATTGGGTTTCCTTTGGGGGTGATGAAAATAGAATTAGATAGTAGAGATGGTTGCACAATATTTTGAATGTACCAAGTGTCACTGGGTTTTACATTTGAAAATGGCTAGGTGGTAAATTTTATGTTCTGTGTATTTTACCACAATAAAAAGTCACCAGTATGAAAATAAATAGACAAGCCACAGACTCAGGAGAAAATATTGGCAAAATATATATCTGATAAAAGACTTATACCCAGCATATATAAAGAACACCTACAAATCAATAATTAAAAAAAGAATGAATGCAATAAAAAACAAGCAAAAGATCTAAAATCAGAAACTTTTCAAATGAAGTTTTATAAATAATAGTATGTTCTTCACAGCTGGTCTGCAGGAAAATGAAAATTAAAATCACAGTGAGATATCAGCACATTTCTATTAGAATGGCCAGGCTGAGAAAGGATACCTACTGTATGATCTTGTGGTGAAGGCTGAAATTTAAAAGACTGACAATACCAAGTGTTGGTGAGAATATGGAACAAGTCTCCCTCATTGTTAGGGGAGATATATATATAACCGCTATAAGAAAAGTTCTGATCATTTCTTGACGTACACTTTCCCGACCATTCCAGCATTCCATTCCTTGTTAGTTACCCTAGAGAACATTCTGGAATGATGGAAATGTTTTCTACCTTTATCCGTGTCACGGACTAAATGTAAAGGGAGGGCTTTGGGGAGGTAACTAGGTTTAGATGAGGTCATGATGGTGGGGACCCCAGAATGGGATTAACCACCCTTGTAAGAAGATGAAAGAGACCAGAACTCTCTCCTTGCCATGTGAGGACACTGCAAGAAGATGGCCATCTGCAAGCCAGGAAGAGAATCCTCCCCCAAAACGGAATCTGCCAGCATCTTGATCTTGGGTTTCCCATGAGGAGCACGAGAAATAAATGTCTGTTGTTTAAGCCTCCAGTCTTCGGTATTTTGGTGATGTTTGCCTGAGACGCCCACGGTCACGGGGCTACAGGAAAAGCAAATGTGAGAACTCATCAAAGTACATACTTAAGATTTGTGTGTTTTCTCTATTAAATTTTATCTTAGGGAAATGCAAATAAATGTTGACTTCCAGTCCGTAGGTTTGCCTGTTCCGGTGGTATAGGTTACCAGCTCAGAAACTGTTTTCTTGTATTCTAGGCTTGAGCGAGTGAGTGGTAAGAAAGAGCCAGGTTTCTCATTGTTGGAGAAAGAGAACATAGGTACATGGGAAGGAAAAGTCTAGAAGTATACTAGGTTGCTGGATAGATGCTGGGCGTGTCAGGACGAACTCACAGTTTTTAGTGTGTGTGTGTGTATATCTGTGTGTATGTGTCTGTACAGAGTGAGGTTATATGATTATATGATTAGATGAGATTATATGAAAAAGCAAAACAGGGCAAAATGTAGACATCTAAGCTAAAAAAAAAAAAAAAAATCCCTGGGTTTTGCTTCATATATTCTTGAAGCTTTCCCGTAAGTTTAAAATTATTTCTAGATAAAAAGTTAAAAAAAAAAAACAACACAATAAAGCAAATTGGCAAAAAGCAGCCCGCAGGGACACAGAGAAGAGAGAAGTTTTCGAGAATCACCCCACCCAAGGATGCTCGGGAAGGGGAATCCTCTCTACACACTCAGACTTGTGAGCGTCCACACACGCGCTCTGGTGTCCCTTCCAGAATCAAAGAGAAATGCCACGTGGATTTTCCCATTTGGAAGAGGCGGCGGCAGCCTGGCAGCGAGAAAAGAGGCCGGGCCAGGAGCCAGGATACCTGGGCCCGAGTTCCAGCTCGTGGAGCCGTGGAGGGTGGCTCCTGTCCTCTGGACCTCACTGTCCTGTCCACACTGTGCGGGGGCCAAAATCTCCAGCCACTCTGTTTTCACCACTCTGGATGGTCCCAAAGCCAGCGTGGGGCTCGCCAACAGCTCAAAGACCCACGGCGGCCCCCCTGGGGGTTTCCACTTTCCAAGAATTCGTCTCTCGGCTTGTGTCTCCTGGAACGCCAGCCTCCTAGCACTTTCCCTGCCTTGTCCTGGGGCCAGCCTCCATCGCGTGATGTGATTTTCCAGACCGAGGCATCTTCTTGCCCTTGGAGCCTCCGTGCTGCAGTCTGAGGACAGACCCTGCCCCCAGCCCGTGAAGATACAGCGGCCACAACAGGGGCTCCGCTCTCGCTGGACTTTCTGACCTCCGGGGTGGTGGCCACAGAGAGACAGGTGACCTCTGGATCCAGGACCACCAATGATCCCTGGGCTATGACGACCCAGGTAGATGGGACTCACCTGCTGATCCTGTCTGCCCACACCTTCGACCGTCTATGCTGAATCTCAGAGACTTCCTCTGCAGGCTCCAGAGCGTCCCCAGGCAGAGAGAATACACCTTCACTAATTTCACACATTTTTACCGACCGTTCCGAGTCGGGGTGAGCACACATACACCCGAAGAGTTTGCATTCCACGCCAGCTGACTGGAATGTTTAATTATGCATGGAATCAGTGCTCTGTAGGAAAGGAAGAAGGAAATACTTGCATTTCTTAGGTCAAGAGAGGAGAACACAGTTTTGGGCACCAAGAACGGGAAATGCAAAAGCCCTGAGGCCACATTGGGTTCAAAGAAGGGAAAGAGGTATGGCCAGGGTCAACAGGGGCCAGATGTGTAGAATGGCCAGATGTGCTGGTCCCTTAGGGGTGATGTGAATATAGTTGCATTTGCCAAAATGCTTGACCACAAAGCAGAGGGTGCCCAGAGGCAAGTGGGGTCACTAGTCTCAGACAGACATGTTCTCGCCATTGTCCCGCCAGAGGGTGGGGTCTGAAGGTGGAGCCTTGTGGTCCACCTGACTGAAGAAGAACACACCAGGGACCATCTGACCCACTGCTGCCCTTGCACCTCTAACCAAAAGAACCCACTCCACTTTATTAAGATATCATTCAGATGTCATACAACTCAATTCAAAGGGTGCAATTTAGTGGATTTTAATACACTCATAGGTATGTGTCATTTTTAGCACCGTCCATGCTAGAATATGTTCATCATCCCCCAAAACAAACCCTATGTCCTTCATCAGTCACCCCCAGCCCCCGTCTCAGCCCCTCCCAGCCCTAAGCAACCCCAAACCTACTCTATGCCCCTGTAAGAATGACCCACTCTTTGCCACTCTCTGCCCCCACTGGCCTTACCTGGGAGCTGACTCCTATCCCAGTGCTCCAGGCACTGACTGAACCCCTATACCCACCTGCTGGAGTTGGAACTTCAGGGTTACCACCAAGCCCGCCCTGCCCTCGGATGCCAGCCATGGCCTGCTGTCTGAGTGCTGGGACAGCCCTAGGTATGTGGGAAGGAAAAGTCTAGAAGTATACTAGGTTGCTGTCCTCAGCTCTGCCTAGTCTCTCCTTTTTAGCTGGATATGACTGGATTCTGTTCCTCTACCTGCCCCATGAGCTAGCTTTCAGGAGCCACTTCCCCAAACCCCAAGACTAGACCTCTTGGGTCTCAACCTAGGACCTGCTTCTGCCCCTTCTTCTGTCCCAGGACCAGGTCCCAGGCAGCTCCAGCCACCTAGCCTAAACTTGTTCTTGTCTCTCTCTCTCTCAAGGGCAGGACTTAGATGGCCCCCCATTTTGCCATTCCCCCCACCCAGGATCCACCCTGACCTTCCTGGAGGTCCAGAGGGTGCTCCCCATTTCAGAAGCAGAAGCATCCCCCACCAATGGGGAAGGACATAACTGTTGTCCATTGGCTCCCCCACTCTTAGCACCCAAACCCTTTTTTTCATGGAGAATCCATTTCATCTGGTTTGGAGGGGCTGACCCTTCTCTGTCCTCCACTCCCACAGAGATAGCCATATGACTCGGGCATGAATAAGATAGGACGAGAAAGGGAGAGAGAATGAGAGAGACCTGGGAAGTGGACGGTTGTGTGCTAGTTAACGGTGGGTCCCTTTGGGATGAGATGAACCCCAGCAACTGGCTCAGAAATGGGCATATGAGCCCAGCAGGACGGTTCATCTTCCCTGAGATTTGCATTCAGCAGCTGGAAGGAAGAGTGTCTCTTTCCTTTCCTACGGGGACTTCTAAGGATGGTGCCCAGGGTTGCTAGACATCGGTCTTCCCAACTCATGGAGAGAGGCCCTCTGAGAGAGACACCAAAACACACTCCAGAAAGCTGGAGGGAGAGAAACCCAGTGACATAATTTCTATCCCAGGATCTGGCCCCACCCTTGGACTTCCCAGCTACCTAGGCCAATAAATTCCTTTTTTGCTGAAGTCATTTGAGTTGAGTTGCAGTCGCTTGTGACCAACACTTGCTGAGTGGTGAGGGAAAGGATTCTGGCTTCAGTGGGAAGCTGGGCTGGGTGGATGTTAAAGCCCCCTCCAGCTGGGAGCCTGAACCATCAATTTGGCAAAGCCAGCCCTCCACCCCAGCTTCAGGGACTGACGTGGGAGAGCGGACACAATGCACGTCCTACACTGCAGAAGCTGGGGACCCCTTTGCGTCCCTGGCCTTGGTGGTTGTCCTTGCAACAACCAGCTGATGGCCCTTTTTGGAGGACTGCCTGTGGGCTGTAGAACAGGCTTCCCTGTGCGTGGAGAGAGCCAGAATGCCGGAAATTTCCCACCTCTCAATGCCATGGTTCCCGACCCCTGACCAACACTGGCACAACAGTCATGCTCAGGAAAGTCCAGCTTGCCTGGTTCAGGCCAGGAAGCACAACGTCTGCTCTAGGGTCCCCTCCAGGTCAGGCTCCTGGGGCTCATGCCGGGATCATGCTTTTGCTTGACTCCCTCCCCCATCCTGTCCTAGGTCCTCTAACCCCCGCTAGTCTCCCCTAGGAACGCTTTCTCAATAAACGATTTGCACAAAAATTGCATCTCAGGGTCTGCTTCTAAGAAACCCAACCTGTGTTCTTCTGACTCTCGCCTGTATATCCAGACTCCTGAGGACATGTCCAGCTGGCAGGTCCACCTCAGCCTCCATAAACCCTGCATTGAGATCATCCTATTTTGATCCAAGCCTACTCTTCCTGATCCTGCCTTCTTCACCTCCTGATCCCCAAATGGAGGGGTCATCTTCAACCACCATCACCCCCACCCTCCCTCTGTGACCCACAGTGCATCACCCACTCCCCTAGATTCTGTCTCTCTGTTAGTTTGTGACATACTCCCTCCCTACCTAGTTTGTTTACCTTGGGTACCACCCCATAGATCTTTGCTTCACTATAGCTCAAGTCCAAATATCTGGCCGTTTGGTCTCCTGCACAACCCTGTCCACGGTTTGTTTCAAGGGTAACAAGTTCCTGGGCTGGGTGTCTGAGGTCTGCAGGACTTCACCGATGCCTGCTCTGGACCTAGCTTCTGGCTGAGCACAGGACACGTGCTCATGTGGGGACATGTGGGTACATGACCCAGCCCCACCTGGGTGTATCACTCAGGGAGATGTCCTCCTCTGACTCAGATCTCTCTCCCCGACCCCACTGCACCAGGCAGCCTTTCTCTATCATTTTCAAAATTATGGATTTTTATAATTCAATATTTTCGAATTTTCTGGCGCTCCTTTTCACCATCTGAACGCTGTGCTCTGTTTACCACCGGGTGTTTATATTTTGACGGTTTCTAGTTAGGCTTTGGGCAATCCAACATTTCGATTGTTTTCATGTTTCAATGATCAGATGTGTCCTCTTGTGTCCTCTGCTTGTGTCTCCTTGGACCTCCTTTTGGAGTCTTCATGTCTGGCAACTGGCTTCCTGGGTAACATCTTCAAGAGACCATCTGGATGTCTTTAGACTGGGACCAAGGCCGGAAATCAATCCACAGGGTCGCCACTGCCTCCTCCTCCTGCCAGTGTTTCTGTGGGCCATCTGGGTCATAGCAGGCCAGGCTCCTGGCTCCCTCCCACCAGGACCCAAGGATTCTCCCCATACAGGGTCCAGCAGGGCCCCTCACTGGGCACCTGCCTAGGACCACACCCTCCCAGCCCCGCCACTCTGGCTCAGCAGAAGCAGGTCTTTCCCACAGGGAACCTACATCAAACTAGAAACAGAAAGAAGCAACATGACCAAGGGCTTTTTATAGTTTGCAGAATGCTTTCACATGCACACATCCCATTTGCGCCCCATAAGAAGTCTGGGAGGTAGGGCGGGGTCATAAGCATGTCTGCTTATAAATGATGAACTTGGGGCTTGGAGAGAGAATGCAGGTTGCCTTCCTGACGCAGCTAAACAGCGGTCATGGAGCGGAGACTCAAATCCAACCTTTGGCTTTCAATGCGGTGCTTTTTGGAAATCAACAGACACGTAAATACAAGCAGGTACGCGTCGTAAGTTCCGAATGGTACAGAGCTCAGTACCAGCCAGGCACCCACAGGGGATACGATGGTCCGGAGAGGCTTCCTGGGGGGACAGCCCAGAGTCTGGCCGTGAATGGCAAGGAACTAGAGGAGTAGGGGTGAGGCTCAGGACCAGAGACATCGCATGCATCCCTTCCTATACCCCTCTTATGGGGCCACCTCCCACCTCCTACCTTCCACAGGTGCTCACCCTCTCCCCCTTCATGTTACCCACCCGGAAGCAGTGGCTCAGAAATGCAAGGACTTGGCCAAGGTCACCCAGGCAGTGGTAAGGCATGAGAAGGAGCAGTGCACGGAGCAGGGGACAGGCCTCAGCACTGCAGAGGGGAGAGTATGGCTTCAGCTCTAAGTCCCCCAATGGCTTGGTCAGGCCCCATCCTGGTGAACAAGCAGGATGGACAGACGGCTTGGGGGTGTGTCTTTGGAGAGCTCCTCTGAGCGGGTTCCCACCCATCCAAGGGGAAGTGGACACTCTGTTCACCGCAGGGAACAGGGTCCCAAGCCCCTTGGCCATTCTGTTCTACCTTTTTTTTTTTTTTGGCCCCCACAAATGTTGGGGGAAGGGCAGGGAGGGAAGATTTGTTTCCAATTGGTTTCAGGAGGCTGGAGCAAGACCTCTGTTTTTCCAAAGCAAAGCGGAGACGGTCCGCATTAGGACGAGGAGCATGAAATCCATTCTAAGAGGTTCCGTGTGTGTCTGCAGGATGGGGGGGGGGAGCTGGTCCTCACCACCACCATCTCACGTTTGAGCCCTTTCCCTGGACCAGAGGCAGGGAGCCGCACTCCGCCAAGTTCCCCTTGCCCCAAAGCGGCAGCAGAAGAGTCCAGCGCAAACCACAGGGGCCCCCACCGCCAATCCCACAGCGCTTGACCTGTTTGGAACCAGGTGGCGCCAGCTGGGGCTTGTCACTCCCACCCCTCCTTCTCCAGGAAACCTGCCCTGACCACTGCCACACACAGGATCATACAACCTGGCCCCACCATGGCCTTGGCTGCGGGCAACACCATTGCCAGTTGAAGTCAGGTCAAAAAATACATCACACTTGTCCCATTGTAGGACTCTGTATGGGCCTTATAGTGTGTTTTCTTGTCACGTGTCATCAGTTCTTTCAAGGATTTATCTCACGAACAGTGATCAGGTGGCTGTCGGGGCTAACCCCCGAGACGTGGGTCTGGCTTGCCCTCAGGTGGTTCACCAGTTGGTAAAAAGGCCAGACAGGTAAACACATGATTAAAATTTAAAAGAGGGGCATCTGAGTGACCCAGTCATTAAGCATCTGCCTTCGGTTCAGGTCATGATCCCAGGGTCCTGAGATAGAGCCCCATGTCGGTCTCCCTGCTCAGTGGACAGTCTGCTTCTCCTCTGCCTGCCATTCCCCTGCTTGTGCTTGCTCTCTGTCTCTCTGTCTCTCTCTCACACAACCTCTCTCTGTCAAATAAATAAAATCTTTTAAAAAAATAAAATTTAAAAGAGCAACTGTTGACACAACAGAGAGGAAGGACCTGAGGGTCAGGGAAGTCTTCCTAGAAGGGATTTTGAACCGGGTCTGAAGGGGGTTCAGCCGTTCTGCCGGTGGAGACAGAGAGGGCCCAAGTTCCACCATGGGGCTGGAGTAGCCACCGCATGGACGGAGGGAGAGGCGCAGAAGTGGGCTGGGACAATTACGATAATAATAAAGCTGTTTGTTGAGCAACTAGTTGTCAGGTACGGCCCTGACTGCTTCACTCATGTGAACGTATTTAACAATCACAAACGGGCTATGCGGTACGTAGATCGGTGCCATTATTGTCATTTCAATTTTACTGACGAAGGGAGAGAGGCACAGAGAGTTTGAGCAACTTGCCTACAATCACACAGCTAGCAAGTGGTGGGACTAGATGTTGGCCTCAGGCAGTGTCGTTCCAGAGCCCATGCTCTCTGCTGGGATTTTGTACCATCTCTATTAGGAAGATTACTGTGTCTCTTCCTAAAGGTTCTGTATGCATCACAGTTCCCATAAATTAGCTTTTCAATCACGAACGAGGAACACCATCTCGGCTCCCCCACCCCCGCCAAAAGTCCCACTGCTCTTGTTCTCCCATGGTTTCCTTATGAATCTCATTTCCCCAACAAGAGCACGAACAGCAGTGCTCGCTGGAAGGATGGGTTGACTGAGGCCTCACCGCAAGTCACCTGAGCTGCCAAACACCTGGAGGGCAGCCAAGTGGCAAGGCTGAGTGTGAAATTTTCCAAACTGCCTCCCCAGCCGGCTCAGTCCTGAGTCCGGCGGCCCCGGGAAAGATGAGCTCACGCAGGGGCTCTCCTACACCTCACTCTGAACTGCAACCAGCGCCGGAGCCCCTTCCAAATCCCTAACTTGAAAAACCTGTCTGCGAGCCCTTGGCCCCAGAGCGTGTCTGCCATGCACGATCGGTGCTAAGGAATGGCGCCCGAAGCTGGCCCAGCTGCAGCCCAGGCCCCAAACCAGGACCTCAAACATGGCCTCACCGCTGAGGCAGACATGGCCAGAGCCAGATTTGGGGGCTGTGTCTGGAGCTGTGGGCCAAGTCGATTAGCAAAGGCAAGGCTGGAAGTTGGAAGCCTACAAAGGAGTGTTGAAAGGGAATACTAAGCCTTGAACTCGGGCAGCAGTCGTAGGCTAGAGAGGAAGGGAGGTTCCCCAAGACACTGGAAAGGTGTCAAGGACTGTACTTGGGTTCTCCAGATTGGCTGTTGGGGTGAAGGAGATGGACGGAGTGGGGGGCCCAGACCTGTGTGGCTGGAGAGAAGAGTTTTTAAGATCCTTTCAAAATGCTTTGACTTTTAACAGTTATGATTTGTCTCAGTGTGGATTTCTTTTAATTCATCTTACTAGGTGTTCTTTGAGGCTCTCGAGTTTATGGATACATGTTTTTCATCAAATTTAAGATGTTTTTGACCATTACTTCTCACATATTTCTTTTGGCCTCCTTTTCTCTTAGCCTTCTGAAACTCCCATAATGAATATACTGATCTGTTTGCTGGTGTCCCACAGATTTCTTGGACCCTATTCAGTTTTCTTCATTCTATTTTCTTTCTGTTCCTCAGATTAGATCATTTCAATTGTCCTATCTTCAAAGTTGTCGGGTTTTTTTTTTTTTTCTTCTGCATGTTCAAATCTGCTGTTGAATCTCACGTCAGTTATTACACTTTTCAGATCCAGAATTTCTTTCTATTTCTTAAAAAAATTCCTTCTATCTCCTTTTTTATATTCTTATTGTTCTAACCTATTGGTTTCTTGATTTCCTTGAATCTTTGTTCATAGTTTCTCTTAGCTCCTGGAACATATTTAAGACAATAGATTTAAAGTCTTTATCTAGTAAGTCTAATGTCTGAACTTCTTCAGGAATGGACTATACTTCCTGATTCTTTGTATGCCTTATAATCTTTATTGAAAACTAGACATTTTGAATCTTAAAAGCAGCAAGAGAGGGAAAGGATCCACATAAGTTTAAAAGTTGATTTCTTGGGGGCACTTGACTGGCTCAATCATTGGAGCATGCAACTCTTGATCTTGGGGTTGTGAGTTTAAACCCCCACTGGATGTGGAGCCTATTTTTTAAAATAAAGTATTTTTATAAGTTGATTTTTAATCATAAACCATGGATATCAAAAAGGAGAGGGGTGATTATATTTAAAGTGCTGAGACTGGGCACCTGGGTGGCTCAGTCCATTAAGCATCTGCTTTTGGCTCACATCATGATCCCAAGGTCCTGGGATCAAGTCCGTCATTGGGTTCCTTTCTCAGGGAGGAGCCTGCTTCTCCCTCTCTCTCTGCCTGACACTTCCTCTGCTTGTGCTCTCTTTCCCTGTCAAATAAATAATTAAAATCTTTAAAAAGAGATAAAATGTTGAAAGGAGGGCACCTGGGTAAGTCAGTCTGTTATGCATCTGCCTTTGGCGCAGGTCATGATCTCAGAGTCCTGGGTTTGAGCCCCACATCAGGCTCCCACTCAGTGCAAAGTCCGCTATTTCTTCCCCTCTGCCCCTCCCCTGCTCATACTCTCTCTCAAATAAATAAAGTCTTAAAAAAAAATAAAGTGCTGAAAGAAAAAAATAAGAATTTAATATCCAGCAAAACTATCCCTCAAAAATTTAAGGTAAAATTAAGACATTTCCAGGTAAACAAAACTTGAAGAAGTTCATTGCTAGTAAACCTGCCCTATAAGAAGCGCTAAAGGGAATCCTTCAGGTTGAAATTTAAGGATATTAGATCATAATTTGAAGTCATATGAAGAAATAAAAAACTCCAGTAGGGATAACTGCGTAGGTAAATATGAAATCAATAGTATTATAATTTTGGATTATAACTCCTCTTTTTATATCCCATAAGATTGGAAAGACAAAAGCATTTTCAAGGTTATAAACCTATGTTAATGGGTACACAATGCATAGAGATATAATTGATAATGATAGAAAGGTGAAAGGGACAGAATTGTATAGGTAAAGAGTTTTTGTGTGCTACTGAAGCTAAGATGGTATCAATTCAAATGAAATTGTTATGCATTCAGGGATATTAATCACAACCTCCATAGTAATCACTAGGAAAATGTATAAAAGATATACACAAATGGAAATGAGAAGGGAATCAAAATAGTTCACTACAAAATAAAAATCAAACACAAAGAAAGCAGTGATGAGGATATGAGGAACAAAAGACGACATACAGAAAAAGTAAAATGGCTGAAGTCAATAATTCTTTATCAATAGTTACTTTAAATATAAATGGATCAAACTCCCCAATCAAAAGGTACAGATTGGCAAAATGGGATTTTAAAATAATAATACTTCAACTACATACTGTCTGCAAAAGACTCAGTAGACATGAGTTGAAAGTAAAAGGAAAGAAAAAGATTTTCTGTGCAATTTGTAACCAAGAGAGCTGCGATGTTTATACAATATGAAACAAGATAAGCTTTAAACCACACACTGTTACAATGGACAAATAGGATGTTATGTATTAATAGAAGAATCAGTTCATGAAGAAGATATAACAATTAGAAACATTTATTCACAAAGGAGTCCCAAAATATATGAATCAAGAATTGAGAGAATTGACAACAATGTGGATAGATCCAGAGATAGATCTAGAGATAAGTCAGTCAGAAAAAGACAAATGCCATATGATTTCACTCATATGTGGAATTTAGGAAAAGAAACGAACAAGCAAGAGGGGAAAGAGAGAGAGAGAGAGACAACCCAAGAAACAGACTCTTAACTACAGAGAACAAACTGATGGTCATCGGGGAGGGGGTGGGGGAGGGACAGTTGAAATAGGCACTGGAGATGGAGGGCATTTGCTGTGATGAACACCAGGTGACATATGGAACTGTGGAATTACTGGATCACACACCAGAAACTAACATTACACTGTAATGTTAATGAGTGAATTAAAATAAAAACTTTTAAAAGGGGGGAAAAGGGAAAAAATATTGACATAATCGAAGGGAGGAATAGACAATCCTACAATTAAGTTTGAGACTTCAATACACCACTCTCAATAACGGACAGAACATCTAGACAAAAGGTCAATAAGGAAAAGAGAATACAAACAACATTATAAGATAATTAGACCTAACAAAACCTACATAGAGCACACCAGTAATCAACAACAGAATACTCGTGTTTCTCTAGGGCACATGGAACAATCTCAAAGATAAGTCATATATTGGGCCACAAGACAAGTTTCAATAATCTTAAAAGATTGAAATCATATCTCCTATGACTACAGTGGAATGAAGCTGGAAATCAATAACAGAAGGAAACCTGGAAAATTCACAAATATATGGAAATCGAGAAACACAATCCTAACTGGTTCAAAGAAATCAAAGCAAATTAGAAAATACTTAGAGACAAATGAAATGAAAACACAGCATACCGAACCATAGGAGATGTAGCAGAAGTAGTGCTCAGCAAGAAATCTACAGCAGTGTATGCCTACATTTTATTTATTTATTTAGAAGATTTTATTTATTTATTTATTTGACAGAGATCACAAGCAGGCAGAGAGGCAGGCAGAGAGAGAGGAGGAAGCAGGATCCCTGCTGAGCAGAGAGCCGGATGTGGGATCTGATCCCAGGACCCTGAGATCATGACCTGAGCTGAAGGCAGAGGTTTTAACCCACTGAGCCACCCAGGTGCCCCACATTTTATTTATTTTTTTAAAGGAAGACCTTAACTCCATAATTTAACTTTATACCTCAAGGAACTAGAAAAAGAAGAGGTAACTAAACCCAGAGTTAGTTGAAGGAATGAAATAATAGGGATTAAAATGGAGATAAATGAAATAGAGAATAGAAAAACAATAAAATCAACAAAACCAAACATTGTTTTTTTTTTTTTTTTTTTTTTAAGATTTTTATTTATTTATTTGACAGAGAGAGATCACAAGCAGGCAGAGAGGCAGGCAGAGAGAGAGGAGGAAGCAGGCTCCCCACTGAGCAGAGAGCCCGATGTGGGCCTCGATCCCAGGACCCTGAGATCATGACCTGAGCCGAAGGCAGCGGCTTAACCCACTGAGCCACCCAGGCGCCCCAAACATTGGTTTTTTGAAAAGGTAACAAAATTGGCAAATCTTTCACTAGATTGACTAAGAAAAAGAGTAAGGAAGACTCAAGTTACTAAAATAAGAAATGAGGGGCGCCTGGGTGGCTCAGTTGGCTAAGCTTCTGACTCTTGATTTCAGCTCAGGTCATGATCTCAGGGTCATGAGATCAAGCCTGCTTGAAATTCTCTCTCTCCTTCCACTTCCCCTCCTGGGTTGTGTGTTCTCTCTCTGTCTCTGTCTCTCTATCTATCTATATATAAAGAAAAAAAAGGAAATGAAAGAAGGTACATTACTACTGACTTTATAGAAATAAAAACAATTTTAGGAAAATACTATAAAGACCTGTATACCAACAGATTAGATAGCCTAGCTGACATAGATGAATTCTTAGAATCGCACAAAGTAAAAACAGACTCAAAAAGAAATAGAAAATCTGAATAGAACTATAACACATAAAGGGATTGAATCAGTCACAGGTGAACATTTAAGGAAGAATTAAGAGCAATCCTTCTCAAACTCTTCTGAAAAATCAAGGAGGAAACACTTGCTCACTGACTTCCTGAGGCCAACATTACCCTGCTACCAAAGCCAGAGAAAGACCCTACAAGAAAACTACAGATGAACGACCCTGCCCGATATAGAAGCAAGAATCCTCAGTAAAATACTAGCAAAGTGGAGAGAGGAGCAAGATGGCAGAGGAGGAGGAGACCTAAATATCATCAAGTCCCAGGAGTTCCGGTAGACAGTTATCAAACCATCCTGAACACTGACAAACTCAACAAGAGATTGAAGAGAAGAAGAGCAGCAATTCTAGGAACAGAAAAGGGACCACTTTCCAGAAGGTAGGACCTATGGAGAAGTGAATCCGAGGTGATATATGGGAAGACAGACTGCGGGGGGCTGGCCGGCTCCTGGAAAGTGGTGGAGCCGGGGAGCACAAAATCTGAATGTGTAGAAGTCTGCTCCACGGAGGGAGGTGGCTCCAGAGGCTAGGCAAGGGTGGAACCCTGGCAGGGACAGTGTCGGCTCAGGTCCCGCACGGTCATAGAAAGACCAGGGGTGTCTGAGTGTGGCAGAGGGCCCAGGTATCAGAGTGGGGAAGCTGGTTACAGAGATGGAGACAAGGAGGGGCTCTCAGCTCTGGGTTACCTTAAACCAAGATCCGAGGCACAGTCAGACCACGGCTCTCTGAGCAAGGACCCCACAAGCAGTAGATCTGGGGAGACTCACCTTCTTCCTCCAGGAGAAGGGGAACAGGAGCCCAGCAGGAATCTGCTGGATTTGGAGACTCCAAACTTGGCCAGCGCCAGAGACAGAAACACTTGGTCACAGGCAGGGGAGCTCGGAGCGCAGCAGGAGACCAGAGACACTGGAGGGATTGACGGCTTTTCTCTGGGAGGGCGCACTGAGGAGTGGGCCCCGAGCTCTCGGTTCCTCCCTGCCGGAGATAAGGAGGCCACCATCTTTATTCTCTGCCTCCAAAGCTCTATGGAAAGTGCTCCGAGAACAAAAGCTCCAAGCGCGAACTCAAGAAGGTGACTTAGCCTGGCCTCTGGCAAGGGTAGTGCAATTCCGCCTCAGGGCAAAGTCATTTGAGAATCACAGCAACAGGCCCCTTGCTCAGAACATCATCAAGAACATCCAGCCAAGAACTGCCAAAGTCCAGAGATAGGGAAATGTAACACATAGAATACATGGCTTTTTCCCTAGGATCCTTTAGTTTCTCAAAGTTAAATTTTTTTAATTTTCTTTTTTTCTTATTTGGTTTTTAAAAAATTTGTCCTCTTTCTTATTTTAACGTTTTTTAACTATTTTATCTTATCAATATCTTTAAATAATCTTTTTAAATGTTCAATGTTATAGTCATTATTTTATTTATAACATATTATTATAACATGTTATAGTCATATTTTATTGTTCATTGTATTTAACCTTATCTTTTATACATATAGGTTTTTTTCCCTTAAAATCTTGGGATACAGTTTCTTCTAATAGATCAAAATATACTCTACATCTAACACATGGCTTTGTTCTAGTCTCCAGCCTGATCACATTCTATCTTTCTTTCTTTCTTTTTTTTTCCCAACTTGTCAATTCCTTTTTCAGAATCTTTTTTGATTTTCATCTTTACAGTTATATTCCATCCCTTCATTGTGTTTACCCTTATTTTTGTATAGATATAAGTTTTTCTTTCTTTAAAATTTGGGGCAGTAGTTTCTTCTAACAAACCAAAATATACCCAAAATCAAGTGTGTGGCTCTGTTCTATTCACTGGTCTAAATATATATATATATATTTTCTTTTCTTTTTCTACGCCTTTCTTCCCCCCTGCCCCCAGTTTTGGGTCTCTTCTGACTCAGTTAGTGTATATTTTTCTGGGGTTGTTGTTACCCTTTTAGTATTTTGTTCTCTCATTCTTCTATTTTTATTGGATAAAATGACAAGGTGGAGAAACTCACCACAAAAAAAAAAAAAAAGAACAAGAGGTCATACTGACAACTAGGGACCTAATCAAGACGGACATTAGTAATACGTCAGAGCTAGAGTTCAAATTGGTGATTATCAAAGTGCTAGCTGGGCTCAAAAAAAGCATGGAAGATATTAGAGAATCCCTTTCTGGAGAAACTAAGAGATGAGGAAATACATTGCTTCATACTTAGAGGGTCTGTCCAACGAGAAGATCTAACAATTTTAAATATCAATGCCCCTAACATGGGAGCAGGCAATTATATAAACCAGTTAATAACAAAATCAAAGAACACATCAACAATAATACAATAATAGTAGAGGACTTTAACACCCCATTCACTGAAATGGACAGATCATCTATGCAAAAGATCAACAAGAAAATAAAGGCTTTAAATGACACATTGGATCAGATGGACATCACAGATACATTTAAAACATTCCATCCCAAAACAAGAGAATACACATTCTTCTTTAATGCACATGGCACGTTCTCCAGAATAGATCACATCCTGGGTCACAAATCAGGTCTCAACTGGTACCAAAAAATTGGGATCGTTCCCTGCATATTTTCAGACTACAATGCTTTGAAACTAGAACTCAATCAGAAGAGAAAAGTTGGAAAGAATTCAAATACATGGAGACTAAAGAGCATCCTAATAAAGAATGAATGGGTCAACCAGGAAATTAAAGGAGAGTTTAAAAAATTCATGGAAACAAATGAAAATGAAAATACAACTGTTCAAAATCTTTGAAAGACAGCAAAGGCGGTTCTAAGAGGAAAGTATATAGCAATACAAGCCTTTCTCAAGAAACAAGAAAGTTCTCAAGTACACGAACCTAACCTTACACCTAAAGGAGCTGGAGAAAGAACAGCAAAGAAAGCCTAAACCCAGCAAGAGCAATAATAAAGATCAGAGCAGAAATCAATGAAATAGAAACCCAAAGAAGAGTAGAACAAATCAATGAAACTAGGAGCTGGTTCTTTCAAAGAATTAATAAGATTGATAAACCCCTGGCCAGACTTAAAAAAAAGAAAAAGAAAAGAAAAGAGAAAGGACCCAAATTGATAAAATCATGAATGAAACAGGAGAGATCACAACCAACACCAAAGAAATACAAACATATCATGAGCAATTATACACCAGCAAATCTGACAATCTGGAAAAAATGGGAGCAATCCTAGAGACACATAAATGACCAAAACTGAACCAGGAAGAAATAGAAAACCTGAACAGATCCATAATCAGTAAGGAATTGAAGCAGTCATCAAAAATCTCCCAAAAAACAAGAGCCCAGGGCCAGATGGCTTCCCAGGGGAATTCTATCAAACATTTAAAGAATTAAGGATTAAAGAATTAAACCTATTCTCCTGAAACTGTTCCAAAAAATAGAAATGGAGGGGAAACTTCCAAACTCATTTTATGAGGCCAGCATTATCTTGATCCCAAAATCAGACAAAGACCCCATCAGAAAAGAGAATTACAGACCAATATCCTTCATGAACAGAGATGTGAAAATTCTCACCAAAATACTAGCCAATGGGATCCAACAGTACATTAAAAGGATTGTTCACCACGACCAAGTGGGATTTATTCCTGGGAGGCAAGGTTGGTTCAACATCCACAAATCAATCAATGTGATATAATACATTAATAAAAGAAAGGACAAGAACCATATGATACTCTCAATAAATGCTGAAAAAGCATGACTAAGCACAGCATCCTTTCTTGATCAAAACTCTTCACAGTGTAGGGATAGAGGGTACATGCCTCCATATCATCAAAGCCATCTATGAGATATCCACAGTGAATATCATTCTCAATGAGGAAAAACTGAGAGCTTTCCCCTAAGGTCAGGAACGTGGCAGGGCTGTCCACTATCACCACTGCTATTCAACATAGTACTAGAAGTTCTAGCTTCAGCAATCAGACAACAGAAAGAAATAAAAGGCATCTGAATCGGCAAAGAAGAAGTCAAACTCTGACTCTTCACAGATTATATGTTACTTTATGTTGAAAACCCAAAAGATTCCATTCCAAAACTGCTAGAACTCATATAGGAATTCAGTAAAGCATCAGGATATAAAATCAATGCACAGAAATCAGTTGCATTTCTATACACCAACAGCAAGACAAAAGAAAGAGAAATTAAGGAGTCAGTCCCATTTACAATTGCACCCAAAACCATAAGATACCTAGGAAAAAACCTAACCAAAGAGGCAAAGAATCTGTACTCAGAAAACTATAAAGTACTCATGAAAGAAATAGAGGAAGACACAAAGAAATAGAAAAATGTTCCGTGCTCATGGACTGGAAGAACAAATATTGTAAAAATCTCTATGCTACTAAATCAATCTACACATTTAATGCAATCCCTATCAAAATACCATCAGTTTTTTTCAAATAAATGGAACAAATAATCTTAAAATTTATATGGAGCCAGAAAAGACCCCGAATAGACAGAAGAATGTTTAAAAAGAAAACCAAAGTTGGTGGCATCAACCATTCCAGACTTCAAGCTCTATTACAAAGCTGTCATCATCAAGACAGCATGGTACGGGCACAAAAACAGACACATAGATCAATGGAACAGAATAGAGAGCCCAGAAAGGGACCCTCAACTCTATGGTCAACTCATCTTCGACAAAGCAGGAAAGAATGTCCAATGGAAAAAAGACAGTCTCTTCAACACATGGTGTCGGGAAAATTGGACAGCCACATGCAGAAGAATGAAACTGGGCTATTCCCTTACACCACACACAAAAATAGACTCAAAATGGATGAAGGACCTCAATGTGAGACAGGAATCCATCAAAATCCTTGAGGAGAACACAGGCAGCAACCTCTTCGACCTCAGCCACAGCAACTTCTTCCTAGAAACATCACCAAAGGCAAGGGAAGCAAGGGCAAGAATGAACTATTGGGACTTTGTCAAGATCAAAAGTTTTTTCACAGCAAAGGAAACAGTCAACAAAATATAAAACATGACTGACAGAATGGGAGAAGGCTCAGGCTCTGGCTTCCGCCTTTCTTCTTCTCTGCCTCGGGGCTCTCTGACACCAGAGAACTTGCTGGGTGCCACTCAGAAATGTGGAGGACTTGATCGCCCCAAGCACAGCCCCAAGTCAGTGGACAAGACTGCCCAAGACTGCCCTACAGTTCAAGAAAGGTGTAAAAGCAGAAAATCATTTCTTCAGTTGCATTAGCCACATTTCTGGTACTTGGTAGCCCGCAGGCGGCCAGGGGCTACCGAACTGTACAATGTAGATCGAGAACATTCCCGTCATCTGTAGAAGATTCTGTCGGGCAGCGCTGTCAGAGGGTCCCCGGGGGGCAGTGAGCCCCAGTGTCTCTGCTCATGAGCACACCTTTTGCTAGCTTAAGGCAGAAGGGGCCGGCCCCTCCTAGCCTGGGGTCTTTTTCGGAGCCCAAGGCCCTGTTTTGGGGGACATAGGCGGTGAATAGCCGATTTCCCTTTCCCTGGTGAGCAGCTCTCATTTGGCTAAAAGGCACATGGTTCTGGAAGTCCCAGGCAGGCTGCTTCATGGAGGGAGGAGCCGGCTCAGTGACAGGGAGTAGGAGGACATTCTGGGACAAGGGGTTCCGACCATCTCACCCTTCAACCCCACATTCCCTTTGCTTCCCCCGAGTCTTCCCAAGCAGAGCTGGACAGGGTGGCTGTTGGAGAGCTCAGAGCCATGAGCATCGTCCCCAGGGCACTGTCAAAATTAAATTAACATTTTTTCCATTTCCCCTTTATTGCAAACATATTGAATGTTGTCGTACAAACTCCATTTCTCCACTGGCTTCTCCAACCCCTGGTTTCTTGGGCCTGGGCCTCTAGAGCAGGGCTGAAGAAGGGTGGGGAGACAGGTCTTATGTCCCCCCTCTCCCTGCAACTGTACCTTCAAAGGTCCTGGTGCCCCAGAGCTGGAGTCAAGGGCCAGCCCAGACAAAGCCCAGGAAGGCTTAGCACCCATCCCTCTGCTCACCGGCTGCCGGCCCTCCTAGCTCCCAGGCACCCACCCCTCTCTGCCCCTCTCCCATGGGGCTAGATGTCCCAGCGGAGAATAAGTTCCCACACCCACCAGCCATCAGCCTCTGGCAAAGATGCTCAGAACACAGACCTGCCGGGGCCCAGCCTGGGAATGCAGAGGGGGCTCAGGTCCCGTCAACTCCCCAGGGACCCCAGAGAGAGGACTGAGGTCTTGCTGGGACCCTGCCTTCGCTCCTTTGTCCACAAAGTGCATTTTGACGGCTCCCTGGACCCCAGGCCCTTGGAGAGACCCAGAAGGATCGGCCACAGCCCTGCTCTTGGAGTCGGCACTCCCGTGGGAGGCCACAATGAGGCAGCGCTGGTACGGAGCGTGGTAAGTGCGGGGCGCTGCCGGGAGCACACGCGAGCCGCCGTGGACTCCTGGCTTGGGCCGGCAGCATGTCCAGACCAGAAAGGGAACCGGCATTCCAGGCAGGAGGAAAGAACTGTGAAAGATTAGGAGGAAGAACCCAAGGTGCGTGGGGAGGTGGGGGTCCTGGGCGGGGCCAGGCAGTCAGGGATGCGCCACAGAGGGCCCTGCAGCAGGGGGCCACTGGCGGGTGCTGAGCTGGGGAGGGGCAGCTGTAAGTTTGCACTCGATGAGCTTCCCCCGGATCCCCGTGGAGGGCCTTGGAGGGGCAGAGACCCGTGATGGGGACGTTGTGATCGTCCGGGCCAGAGAGGATGAGCCCGGAGTGAAGCCAAAGGCAGGGGGAGAGGATAAGTCGAGGGAGCACATAGATCGGCCTCGGTCAACCCACCAAGGGTGGGGGCGCGGGACAGGGGGAAGTCACTGCCCAGGAACCAGGTAGGTCGTGGGGCCCTTCACTGAAAAGGGGAGGCCGAGGGAGGAACAGGCCTGGAGGAGCCCGGGCAGCTGAGAGGGCCGACGGGTGGGTCACCCCGTCCTGGGCATGTCAATCTGGTTCCCGGCCTGCTGGTCTGGAGCCCTGGGGAGGGCTGGGCTGGCGGTCCAGTCATCCAGCCCAGTGCCTGGTATCCGGCCGCTGGCCCCGGAAGAGGACGGCGTGAGAAGGGAGTTAGGGTTAGGGTTAGTCTGGCCAGGGGCATGGGGAGGAGCCGTGGTAGTTGGCCACAAAAGCTCCAGCATCCACCCCTCTGTCCCCGCGGAGGGAGTGGGGAAGGAAGCCACCACGGACAGGGCTCCAGAGGGAGTGGGCAGCGAGGAAGTGGAGAATGGGAAGTGCCGACACCTCTTGGAAGGGGCTTGACTGTGGACCGAGGGATAGAGCTGCGGGGAGCAGGAGGGTGCGTGGAGGAAGCACCAAGAGGGACTTTCCTCGTTTTAGGATAAGGGCAATTTGAGGGTGGGTCACGCTCGGCTCGGAAGCCTTTGCAGCCCTGGGAGAGCAGGGGGACTTTCTGGGCTGAGGCCTCCGTGGCCAGAGGACCTCCGTCCCTCGGAGGACAGTGTTTGGATCCGTGCGCCAGCAGGTCCAGATGGCTCTGGCATCACGCAGGCCCCTTCGTGTTGGGGACCAGCGGGAGGGGCGGGCCAGCTGGGCCGGAGTCTCTTGCAAAGTGGGAAGAAGGAGTCCCCAGGGGGAGACTCAGGTGCCTAGAGTAAGTGGGGGGAGGAAGAGGGGGCCCCCCACCACCGACGCCCCTGATGCGTGCTTCCCTCTCCACCATCCGGGAGCACGTAGACATGCCCGGGGGCATAGAGCCCGAGAGTAAGGGGCTGCAGGGGCCACGGCTCTAGCCCCGCCCCCCCGGGCTCCCCCGCCGTGACCTGGAGCGGACCCCTCTGCCCTCTCAGACCCTCCCCTTCCCCACCTGCACAACAGGCCCTGGCATCGAGGGCCGCCGTGTGACATCCCATGAGTCTTGCATTTCAGACAGTGGAATTCGGAGAAGTCGATCCTCTGCTTCCAGGCGGCTAAAATTCTATAACATAATTTCTGTGCGGCCCCCAGGGATGAGTCCAGCAGACATCTCTCCCCAGCAAATTGCTCTGTCTGCCCATCCCCGCTGCCAGCTCTCCGTCCCCCCCTTCTCCCCATCAACTCTGGGCACGGCCAGCCTCGAACACGTCCCAAGCGAGCACTTGGCAGGCGGGGGCCGTGATTCATGCCCCTCCAGCAGGCTTCGTGGCTAGACCGCCCGCCAGAGTATGCAAGACATTCTTGGCCTGGCCGTGCGCTCGGGATTAGCAGGGCGGGGGTGGCTGGGGCAGGGGGAGGCAGACTGTGTTCTCCGTCCTCTGCGAGGCGGGGGGGCATCCAGGCACGAGCGTGTCTAAAGTGGCCGCCAAGCTGGCCAGGGAGGGAACATCGCCCCATAAACCGAGGCCACGTCTGGGACCCAGACGGCGGGGCTCGGGCGGGACCTTCGAGGAAGGCTGCCACCTGCTCCGTGTCCAGGGAATGAAGAAGGGCCAGGAGTCTGGGGCAGGCGAGGCTGCTCAACCCAGCACCCTGGCCCTGTTTCCCTCCATGAGCCCCTTCCTGCCCCACCAAGTCCCTTCTTCCCTCCCTGGGGTAGCCCAGCCCACTCCCTCTCATTCCCCCAGATCCCCGACTTGGCTGAGAGCACGAAGCCTCTGCCTGTATAGTCAAGGGGCTGAGAACCTCACCTGCCTCCCGCCCCTCTCACTCTCTCTCTCTCTCTCTCTGTGCCCACTCCAGATCCCCCACCCGGGACTGTGCACAGCCCAAGGGAGGGAGACGACAATGCTGCCGCTCCCCCCACCTACCCACGGGGTTCACTGGTCCGCAGAAGGATGAATCTCTGTGCGGAGACACAGAGCGCCAGTCCCCGGGGCTCCCTTACAAGTGTATCCTCTCCCCAAGCCAAGGCCTTCCCTGCAAAGAGCAACACCTGAGACCCACATTGACCCAGAAGGGGCCATGCCCCCCTGGCACCCTGGGACCAGAGGGGGAAACCAGATCCCACAGCGCCATGAGGGCAGACCTGGGCCCTGGAGAGTCTGAAGGTCTGAAAGCCACACCGGGGAGCCAGGGACACATGGTCGTCTCTTGTTAGGGGATGGAGGCGAGTCAGGGCTGGGAGGCCCAAGGTTTGGGCACAAGCCCCCAAGTGGCACAGCCGCACCGGCCGGTGTCCCCGAACCTGGGTGACACAAGCAGGTACGCTCAGGAGCGAGGGGCATAGGTGGGCAAAGAGCCACCTGAGAGCCTGGGATTGGATGAATCGGCCACAATTGCAGTGAAAGGGACTGCTCGCGGACGGGGGTGGTGTTGCTCTGCCTTGGCCTTGTCTTTTGTCCCCCGAGACTGGGAGCCAAAGGACGGAGTCTAAATCCGGGCCGGGCCATCTCTCAGCGAGAAGGCCTCAGAGAAGACCCCTAGTCTCTCCGACCCTGACCTTGCTCCTCTGTAGAATGGGAGGGGGACTAGAACACGAGCCATCGCAGAATGACACAGGTCCGGCAAGGGCCCGGCACCACGACAGCATGGCCGTGCTTGCGGCCACAGCTGTGTTCATCACCCCCAGGCCCCTCTGAGAAGCTTCTCAGGGGTGCTCAGTTCCAGGGCGAGGGCGGGGGGTGGGGGGAGCAGCCTGAGCTCCAGGCCTGGAGCCCCTGCTCAGTCCCTGGGAAAAGAAGAGACCGAGAGCCAGCATGCTTCCAGCTCCTGACTGTTCCTGGTGTTAAGTACTGAGACCTCTCCCCACGGGGACGCCCGGCCAAGCCCCTCAGAGACTGGGCCAGATCTGGAGGACAGCTTGGCCAGACCAGAGATGGAGCTGACTCCATGCGTTCAGTCCTTAAAAGTCCACCGGCCTGAGCTCCCCTCCCACGGAGGAGGGGGTCTGCCTGGGCAGGGGCCACATTCCTGGCATGCCGTGGGGTGGGGGTGGGGGTCCGGCCCGGAGGTCTCCCCAGAAAAACGCTTGGCTCCAGGCCGGATCCCGGGAAGAGGCCACAGCACCAGGACCTGGAACGGCCAAGCTGCTTGCTGCCCGGCAACTCGGAACTGCGCTGAGCACAGCACATGGGGGGCAACTGGGGGGTGGCAAGGGGGCGCTTAAGATAGGGCTCCATAAGGGGGGGGGGGGGC